>NW_028173137.1:175961-202462 GCF_963971535.1 Notolepis coatsorum
ATGAATACCGGCGCTTGAGCAAATTGCCCCAGAATTTCAGAAAAAGCCTCTGGAAATGGATCACAATTTTCTTTTTCCAAATAAACATTTATTTCTTTAGATCCAACGGTAAGCTTAGAGTAAACTCAGATGAGGCTGTCGGGGGAAAAACAACATACAGCAGCGATAGAAGGACCAATGAAAATACAGGAATAAACACGGGCCGCCACCGGTGTTGCTATGTGAGGTAAAGATGATGAGGCAGATGACCTGTTTTTGGAGTTGCTTGAAATATTAGCCTAATACACGAAAAGACTAATTTCAACACATTTCCGACAGTTCGGAACAACTAGGCTGACGTTCCAAAAAAGGCACAGAATAGCTCACTTAGCTCATATTGTCCTGCAACACATGGCGGCAGCATGTGGCATCTGTCTGTATACAACTCAACAGAAGTGCTAATCCCACAGTTTTAGTGTCTCGCTCCATTTTTCTCCCTAATGTACCCATTTCTACTTATCAAGTCCAAACGATCTCCCTCCGATGATCTGGTTTGCCTCCGTTTCTGTCAAACGGTACATCAAGCCCGACGAGGCCCGAAGGAAGTGACTGCAAACACAACAGAGACTGTTTAGGCCTCAGAGTGCTGGAGATAGCAGCGGAGACTCATCACTCGTGGAGAGCGATGGTCCTCCTCGCCGTCCAACGCACGTGTTTATAGGAGCTCTGACCGTCACTGGGCCCGATCCCAGGACAACAGTTGGGAAGATGAATATCTTTGGAATAAATCAGGCTGTTACTGTAAACATGTTTGTTCTGGCTTTTATCTTTTTAGATAAAACTTTTTTTTTTAAACACAGCGTGAGCCAATCTGTTGATGGTCTCAACAGGCCGGTATCTGTGCAATGTATCTGGTATCTGGGCAATGTTCGATGGTAAATTTGATGACCCACGATTGGTCCAAAACAAACTGTACGGGGACGGAGGGTCTAGACTTGGCAGGAAAACTGGACACCGCAGAAAAGTAAGAGGCTCATTTCGTGGATGTCATTAACTGACTCATCAGTGCCATCACGCAACAGGGACTAGCTTAAGCTCTTAATGTTCCGGCAGGTCGCAGCACATTCGCCCTCGTCTTGTCGCCGTCACGCTGTGTTATTGTCTTTCAACCAACACATCGGTTGAAAGATGAAATGGTCGCCGTTTTGACACCCTACTATGTGCCTATTATGTGCTTCCAATTTCGGGTTATAAGACCAAACAGCCAACGAGAGTCAGTTCAGAAAAAGTTACCACCTATCGCCTCCAGGTGACCGGACCAATCACCTCCGACCATGAAAATGATTGACGGTTTTTGTAGCCAATGAAATTGACGAAAATTACGATATCTTACATATCCAATGCCATTAACTCCATTACCTTACACTGTCTTTAAATGAGTTAGGAAATATTTCATACATATATTTCATTTCATTCATATTGTTCCTACAATATCATCTTCTGTTGTTGTTCCTACAATATCAACTTCTGTTGTTTCTACAATATCATCTTCTGTTGTTGTTCCTACAATATCATCTTCTGTTGTTGTTCCTACAATATCATCTTCTGTTGTTGTTCCTACAATATCAACTTCTGTTGTTGTTCCTACAATATCAACTTCTGTTGTTGTTCCTACAATATCAACTTCTGTTGTTCCTACAATATCAACTTCTGTTGTTCCTACAATATTAACTTCTGTTGTTGTTTCTACAATATCAACTTCTGTTGTTCCTACAATATTAACTCCTGTTGTTGTTCCTACAATATCAACTTCTGTTGTTGTTCCTATAATATCAACTTCTGTTGTTGTTCCTACAATATCAACTTCTGCTGTTTCTACAATATCAACTTCTGTTGTTCCTACAATATCAACTTCTGTTGTTCCTACAATATCAACTTCTGTTGTTGTTCCTACAATATCAACTTCTGTTGTTGTTCCTACAATATCAACTTCTGTTGTTCCTACAATATTAACTCCTGTTGTTGTTCCTACAATATTAACTTCTGTTGTTCCTACAATATGAACTCCTGTTGTTGTTCCTACAATATTAACTTCTGTTGTTCCTACAATATTAACTCCTGTTGTTGTTCCTACAATATTAACTTCTGTTGTTCCTACAATATTAACAATAGGTTATGTATATAACCTAGTTATATGAGTATTGGCTGAGCGTCCCGCTCAAGCCTATTGAGATACCCCTTATCTCCTTGTACCTACTGTACACCACCACGAACACAACTTATACACCCACACCTGACCGGGTCCCGCCTCTATGGAGGCGTAGCCTATAAGACCATGGTCATGGTCACCAAACACCCTTCCTCGCCAAAATCCCGTTCCAGTAAAAGATCCCTCAAAAGGGAACTCAGGGCCACTTAGAGCGGGACGCTCAGCCAATACTCATATAACTAGGTTATATACATAACCTATCGTTATATTTCGTATGGCTTATCGCGTCCCGCTCAAGCCTATTGATATATGGGTTAGAGCGGACGCGAGACCCGACAGATGTACCCCCTGAGGACCCGTAAGCCCACATCAAGGGGCGTGGGGAGCCCTGTCACCCCATCCTTCCTAACGAAGGGGGGGCGCAGTCAACTCCACCTGAGTGCGAACAAGAGGGAACTAGAACCCCTTGAACACACAGCACAGGCGGAACCACGTGTGACCTAACACACTGTGGCCCATACCCACACACTCCTGCTACCCTACCAAAGGACGGGAAGCAGGAAAGGCCACAGACCCCAGAACCGCCTGGGAGACAGAACCCCCAGTCATGTCCATGAGGTAAAACCTTACAAAGGGGCCCGGGGAGGACCATGATCCTCCACCGAAGCCCCACCCAGGAGAGCGACAGAGGCAGCCACCCCACGAGTGGAGTGCACCCTGACGCCCCCAGGGGGATCCTGCCCAGCCAACGTGTAGCAGAGGGCAATGCCCTCGCACAACCAATGGGACAGGCGTTGTTCGATAGTGCCTCACTGGCATGAGAACCACCGTGACAGACAAAAATCTGAACGGTGACCCCGAGGTCCTGAGTACAGCTGAGGTAATTCCCAAAGCACGGACCGGACATGACAGGTGAAGGCCCGCATCTAACTCACTACCGTGAGGAGGCGGATGAAACGCCTGAACCACAATATCCCTGGAGCGGAAGAACTCCGGATATTTACAGGCACGAAGGCAGGATTAGGCCGCAGAGTGGCACCGCAATCGGACGAAAGACAGGCACTCTGGACGTACCGAGAGAGCACAAAGCACACCCACGCGTCAGCGGAGGTGACGGCCAGCAAGAACGCGGTCTTGAACGACAGCTGTTCCAACGGCGCCTGCTCGAGCGGCTCAAACGGGGCCAAGGACAACCGACCAAGGACCAATTGAAGATCCCAAATCGGAGCCAAGGAGCGTTGCACCGGCTTAACGCGTCGAGCGCCAAGCAGGAAACGCTTCACAAGAGGGTGGCTGAACAAGACATCCCCTCAAATCCCTCATGATAGGAGGATATAGCTGCTGCATATACCCTCACCGTCGAAGCCGACAGTCTATCAAGGAGAGACTGGAGGTAACTAAGGACAGCATCCAGGGGGCAGGAGACTGGGTCCCGGCCCCCCGCCTTACACCACACTTGGAACATACGTCATCTGCCCGCGTAAGCGCGACAGTGGAGGGAGCATGCGCATTCCGGATGGTAACCATCAGGATCAAGAACCTGCGCCCCTCAACGTACCCGTCCCAACAACAGATAATGAAAGACCCCCACCACCCCAATAACAGCCTGTTCCAGCTGCTGAGGTCAGGCAGACGCCTGCGAACCCCAGCTACTAGGACAGAGAGGCTTAGGCTCAGCTTCTTCCCCCAGGCCATCAGAGCCTTGAACAATGAACATTGAGTGCCACAGAACACTGAACTATCCACACACAAGCACACATGAGGACACACATGACACGCACGCTGTGCACGCTCACACACTAGCAGCCACTTTAACACTTTAACATGAGCGGGCACACACTCATGTCGCACACACCCACTTATGGCCAAAAGGAAAGGCCACTTTAAATTAGTATAACAACAGTAACAGTGTATTGCACTACCAAAGCTACCTAGCATGTCCTATATGCTCTGTAAATAACTATGTACAGATACCGAGATGTCACACCATGTTACCTGTTACCTGTTTATTGCACAATGTTGTTTTTATTGGATTCTATTATATGTTGTACAACTGTATTGCACATCGTTGCGGGCAAGACCACCCGCATTTCATTGTATACTTGTATGCTGTGACAAATAAAACTCTTGACTTGACTTGACTTGACCTAACAGATGTATGGGGAAGAATCCCAGGCGGCACGGCATCGGTCCCAGACCTGCCTGGCTATGTCCGGACGTAATCCCCACCCGTCAGGATGAGGACCGTCCCGCGACAGTACACCTGTACCCACATTCTCCCTGCCGGGGATGTGGGGAGCCCTCAGGCCGCGCAGATGGAGGACGCCCATAGCCAGCCGCCCGCCGCCTGGTGCAGACGGGGGGAGCGTACTCCTCCCTGTCTGTCGATAAACGACACTGACGTCGTATCGTCCGTCCTGATCAACACCGTTTGAGGACCAGAAGGACCGCTTTCAACACCAACACATTGAACGTAGCGCAGACCGGGCAGCATGGTTTGCCAGCTGCCCCCTACTGCGTTGGCCCGACGCGTCACCAGTGAGGGAGGCGTCGGTGAAAAACATGACGTGAGACAGCGCCGTAACCGTCCTAGGACGGAACCTCCCGAGCGTGTTGACAACACGCTCTGAGAGGGATGCCCATAGCCCTCCAACCGTTGACTGGGAAGAGGAGTACTCTACTTCCAGTCTACAGCAACCCCAGGCTGGTAGGGACCTGCCTGGTACGAGACCTGACAATCCACCTTGACCGCGAAGGACCAGAACGTCGTCAGGGCAGAATACACTCCGTAACCCCTGACGACGCAGAGGCCCCAGTGCGGCCTCCACGCACTTGGTGAAGATGCGGGGAGCCAGAGAAAACCGAACGGCAGCCTCTGGTACTCATACGCTAACCCTGCAAAGGACGCGTAGGTAAGCCCTAGGATGGAAGATCGGAGATGCGCATACGCATCCTACAGGTCTATGGAGGAGAACCAGACCCCCACCTGACAGTGTTCAACAGGTAGGAGACGATTCAAAAAATGCTGAACCTTCCCATGGGACAGGTCCAGCCTGGGTCTGACACCCCCCCCTCCCGATTTCTCAGGCCCCAGAGAACACCGGGAGGAGAACGCCACGACGATGGCTTGCTTCGTCCACAGAGATTGGATCTCGTTGACCAGAGCTGTCACTGCTGGAGACCCTGACAATAGGGTCTGTACCAAACCCGAAAACGGGTGGGGTTGTGTAAACACAAGTCCCCGCCTCAGCGTTCTCTCCATCCACCTCGACATATGGTACTGCCGTAGTCATATGTGATGACACTCCCAACGCACCCGCCGCCATGTGGCGCAGGTCCGCCAGGAACTGTAGATAGTTGGCCCGGTCCCACCCGCTGTGCGTAGCCAACCCTGGAACCGCGAGCAGAGCGTTCCGTGTCGGGACATCTGACCCTGACACCACCCATGAGGCAATCGCACCCAAGGGGGGACCCCGACAGAAAGGGCCGGTTTGATACGGGGGGCTTTCTAGGTGAAAAAAGCCCCCCCACTGAACACCCCTCCAGAACATGCTGAGGAGTTGTTCTGCAGCCGGACATGCAAGGTAGCCTTGCAGTGATATTACTACCACCCAAATCACGCGTGCCTGCAAGACCACTGCCAATCTTTCAGGAGTGGGAGGCACCAACATGATACCTGGCCTGGCGAAGGTTTCAAGCCCCCCTGCTGACAACACTTATAGTTGACAGACGTAACACCAGGCTCAACCAACACAGCTTATGGTGTGGGAGCCGCTTGACAGCACAACATTCTCACGGACAGACCCAGGCTCAGCCATCAACTGGGTGTCAGCCCCTGTCCCCATGAGAAGCGGAAAGTGGGGCCGCCCGCGCTTCAACGAAGGCACGCGGCCCGCAGCCAAAGGAAACAATCAGAGCCCACTTTTTCCGCTGGTGTTGGGGAAGGGAGTGATCGGAGAGAGGGCTGCTCGCGGCAGGCCGGTGACGGCTTGTTGTTCAAGCCGAACCCATCCAACATGGCCGATCCCTCGGCCGCCAAGGCTGTCGGCCTTGTGGACACCTGTCGATTCAACGCCCAGGATACCTCCGGCGGGGGAAAACATGGCCGCCTGTCGAGGGCCTCGTCATCGCCGCTGACGAGGCCGTGCTCTCTCTTCTTCTGGCTGCGCGGTGTGAGGCGGTGTGGGGCCTAGGACAATACCGCCCGCGCTGCAGCAGAAGACCAAAATCCCCTGGGGAGAGGGGAGGGGAACCCTGAGCGGTTATAGCTTGCGGCTGGGTCAAAGCTAATAACGTCAACAACCTCGCGCGATGTGTCGACGTCGGCTGGCCCTCAAGGCCCCGCCACCAGACACCATTTCTTTAATAGAAAAACCAGCAATTCGTCGCTGCCAATTCCATACCGTGGCGGTACAGGCTTTAGCAGCCCACCAGCCACTCGCCAGGCCGACCCACCCATGGCGTCGGCCGGGCGGGGCACTGTTTCAATATGTCAAAAGCAAAGGACTGATGTTAACACGGAGCACCATTGGTGGTTGCAAACAGCAATCTCCACTGTGGTGTGCACCATGAAAGGGTTAAATGAATAAAAGAACTAAACCCCAAAATACTGTAGAATGAGCAAACCCATATACACAACGTTTAAGGGGAGGCGGACCAGAGCGAACTAGTCCCGCCTTCATGCAAAATATTCACAACAGCACACCAGCCCTAGCTTAGCCCATTTACCAAAAAGGTAAACAAAGCCCCCCCCGCATACTCCCCCAATAGACACCGATTGACCGTCAGCATGAATGGTTGAGAGGAGAGAAAGCTGTAGCATAGACAGACCTTCTCATAGCAGAGTGACAGAACAAAACAGTAGCCCACTACACTACTACAGCCTAGCGTGAGGCGATGTGGAACCCAGATCAACAACCGCCTGCGCACAACACGCAACATGTTTACAATGTCGGCTGGACCCATAGCCCCACTACCCGACGCCAATGTGGATAGGAACTAGCCAGCTGAGCCCTAACCCGCCGTTAAGTCCCATCCTGCAGTAGTATAGCTCTACTGCTACACCGCCGAGCTCACGCATCGGCTCCCAGATGGGGACACCGTTCAACAGACCCCGCCGGAACACAAAGGTAACGTACCTGGCTAGGCTACCTAGCCACGGCCTACCCTGTTGTCAACCCATTTACCCATAAAAAGGTAAATAGGACTCAGCAAAACCCCCACATCAGCTACCGACTGACCTTCATTGATGAACCGGGCAAGAGGAGGGAGAAGTGACAACATCTCACGGCAGAGACATTAGAACAGCGTAGCAGTAGAGTTCAGCATGTAGCATTAGTATTAGCATGTAGCTAGCATTAGTTGTTTAACAGCACGCTTGCAGGACCGTTTGGAACCCGTTCACCGCAGTGAACGTTCACCAAACCATCCCCCCCTGGCGCCAACACACAACATGGTTGTGTAACAACAACCCAGCATTACTAACACTAATACCCGTGCCTAATGACACAGGGCTCACCGTTGTACAACCCGGCTCGATAGCCAACGTTGTACGCTGCACCTTGATCTGGCAGCCGACAGATGAGGAACATCAACATAGGCCCGTCGTGTCGCTGAAACATGCCTCCAAGATGCCAGGGGCACGCAACCCTCCGGTAAGCTTTCAACATTACGCAATTCCTCCAATCTTTTTCATACTACTAGTTACATAAGGTGCATTGCATCCAATATGATGGAACGAAAATAGAGGAAGGGTGTTTGGTGACCATGACCATGGTCTTATAGGCTACGCCTCCATAGAGGCGGGACCCGGTCAGGTGTGGGTGTATAAGTTGTGTTCGTGGTGGTGTACAGTAGGTACTAGGAGATAAGGGGTATCTCAATAGGCTTGAGCGGGACGCGATAAGCCATACAAAATATAACTCCTGTTGTTCCTACAATATTAACTCCTGTTGTTGTTCCTACAATATTAACTTCTGTTGTTCCTACAATATTAACTCCTGTTGTTCCTACAATATTAACTCCTGTTGTTGTTCCTACAATATTAACTTCTGTTGTTCCTACAATATTAACTTCTGTTGTTCCTACTATATCAACTTCTGTTGTTCCTACAATATTAACTTCTGTTGTTCCTACAATATCAACTTCTGTTGTTCCTACAATATCAACTCATGTTGTTCCTACAATATCAATATCAACTTCTGTTGTTCCTACAATATCAACTTCTGTTGTTGTTCCTACAATATCAACTTCTGTTGTTCCTACAATATTAACTTCTGTTGTTCCTACAATATCAACTTATGTTGTTGTTCCTACAATATTAACTTCTGTTGTTGTTCCTACAATATTAACTTCTGTTGTTGTTCCTACAATATTAACTTCTGTTGTTCCTACAATATCAACTTCTGTTGTTGTTCCTACAATATTAACTTCTGTTGTTCCTACAATATTAACTTCTGTTGTTCCTACAATATCAACTTATGTTGTTCCTACAATATCAACTTCTGTTGTTCCTACAATATTAACTTCTGTTGTTCCTACAATATTAACTTCTGTTGTTCCTACAATATTAACTTCTGTTGTTCCTACAATATTAACTTCTGTTGTTCCTACAATATCAACTTCTGTTGTTCCTACAATATCAACTTCTGTTGTTCCTACAATATTAACTTCTGTTGTTCCTACAATATTAACTTCTGTTGTTCCTACAATATTAACTTCTGTTGTTCCTACAATATCAACTTCTGTTGTTCCTACAATATCAACTTCTGTTGTTCCTGCAATATCAACTTCTATTGTTCCTACAATATCAACTTCTGTTGTTGTTCCTACAATATCAACGTCTGTTGTTCCTACAATATCAACTTATGTTGTTGTTCCTACAATATTAACTTCTGTTGTTCCTACAATATCAACTTCTGTTGTTCCTACAATATTAACTTCTGTTGTTCCTACAATATCAACTTCTGTTGTTGTTCCTACAATATCAACTTATGTTGTTCCTACAATATCAACTTCTGTTGTTCCTACAATATTAACTTCTGTTGTTGTTCCTACAATATTAACTTCTGTTGTTCCTACAATATCAACTTCTGTTGTTGTTCCTACAATATTAACTTCTGTTGTTCCTACAATATCAACTTCTGTTGTTCCTACAATATCAACTTCTGTTGTTCCTACAATATCAACTTCTGTTGTTCCTACAATATCAACTTCTGTTGTTCCTACAATGTCAACTTCTGTTGTTCCTACAATATCAACTTCTGTTGTTCCTACAATATCAACTTCTGTTGTTCCTACAATATTAACTTCTGTTGTTCCTACAATATCAACTTCTGTTGTTCCTACAATATCAACTTCTGTTGTTCCTACAATATCAACTTCTGTTGTTGTTCCTACAATATCAACTCCTGTTGTTCCTACAATATCAACTTCTGTTGTTGTTCCTACAATATCAACTTCTGTTGTTCCTACAATATTAACTCCTGTTGTTGTTCCTACAATATCAACTTCTGTTGTTGTTCCTATAATATCAACTTCTGTTGTTGTTCCTACAATATCAACTTCTGCTGTTTCTACAATATCAACTTCTGTTGTTCCTACAATATTAACTCCTGTTGTTCCTACAATATCAACTTCTGTTGTTGTTCCTACAATATCAACTTCTGTTGTTCCTACAATATTAACTCCTGTTGTTGTTCCTACAATATTAACTTCTGTTGTTCCTACAATATGAACTCCTGTTGTTGTTCCTACAATATTAACTTCTGTTGTTCCTACAATATTAACTCCTGTTGTTGTTCCTACAATATTAACTTCTGTTGTTCCTACAATATTAACAATAGGTTATGTATATAACCTAGTTATATGAGTATTGGCTGAGCGTCCCGCTCAAGCCTATTGAGATACCCCTTATCTCCTTGTACCTACTGTACACCACCACGAACACAACTTATACACCCACACCTGACCGGGTCCCGCCTCTATGGAGGCGTAGCCTATAAGACCATGGTCATGGTCACCAAACACCCTTCCTCGCCAAAATCCCGTTCCAGTAAAAGATCCCTCAAAAGGGAACTCAGGGCCACTTAGAGCGGGACGCTCAGCCAATACTCATATAACTAGGTTATATACATAACCTATCGTTATATTTCGTATGGCTTATCGCGTCCCGCTCAAGCCTATTGAGATATGGGTTAGAGCGGACGCGAGACCCGACAGATGTACCCCCTGAGGACCCGCAAGCCCACATCAAGGGGTGCGGGGAGCCCTGTCACCCCATCCTTCCTAACGAAGGGGGGGCGCAGTCAACTCCACCTGAGTGCGAACAAGAGGGAACTAGAACCCCTTGAACACACAGCACAGGCGGAACAGACTGTGGCCCATACTCACACACTCCTGCTACCCTACCAAAGGACGGGAAGCAGGAAAGGCCACAGACCCCAGAACCGCCTGGGAGACAGAACCCCCAGTCATGTCCATGAGGTAAAACCTTACAAAGGGGCCCGGGGAGGACCATGATCCTCCACCGAAGCCCCACCCAGGAGAGCGACAGAGGCAGCCACCCCACGAGTGACGCCCCCAGGGGGATCCTGCCCAGCCAACGTGTAGCAGAGGGCAATGCCCTCGCACAACCAATGGGACAGGCGTTGTTCGATAGTGCCTCACCGGCATGAGAGCGGAAGAACTCCGGATATTTACAGGCACGAAGGCAGGATTAGGCCGCAGAGTGGCACCGCAATCGGACGAAAGACAGGCACTCTGGACGTACCGAGAGAGCACAAAGCACACCCACGCGTCAGTGGAGGTGACGGCCAGCAAGAACGCGGTCTTGAACGACAGCTGTTCCAACGGCGCCTGCTCGAGCGGCTCAAACGGGGCCAAGGACAACCGACCAAGGACCAATTGAAGATCCCAAGTCGGAGCCAAGGAGCGTTGCACCGGCTTAACGCGTCGAGCGCGTGATAGGAGGATATAGCTGCTGCATATACCCTCACCGTCGAAGCCGACAGTCTATCAAGGAGAGACTGGAGGTAACTAAGGACAGCATCCAGGGGGCAGGAGACTGGGTCCCGGCCCCCCGCCTTACACCACACTTGGAACATACGTCATCTGCCCGCGTAAGCGCGACAGTGGAGGGAGCATGCGCATTCCGGATGGTAACCATCAGGATCAAGAACCTGCGCCCCTCAACGTACCCGTCCCAACAACAGATAATGAAAGACCCCCACCACCCCAATAACAGCCTGTTCCAGCTGCTGAGGTCAGGCAGACGCCTGCGAACCCCAGCTACTAGGACAGAGAGGCTTAGGCTCAGCTTCTTCCCCCAGGCCATCAGAGCCTTGAACAATGAACATTGAGTGCCACAGAACACTGAACTATCCACACACAAGCACACATGAGGACACACACGACACGCACGCTGTGCACGCTCACACACTAGCAGCCACTTTAACACTTTAACATGAGCGGGCACACACTCATGTCGCACACACTCACTTATGGCCAAAAGGAAAGGCCACTTTAAATTAGTATAACAACAGTAACAGTGTATTGCACTACCAAAGCTACCTAGCATGTCCTATATGCTCTGTAAATAACTATGTACAGATACCGAGATGTCACACCATGTTACCTGTTACCTGTTTATTGCACAATGTTGTTTTTATTGGATTCTATTATATGTTGTACCACTGTATTGCACATCGTTGCGGGCAAGACCACCCGCATTTCATTGTATACTTGTATGCCGTGACAAATAAAACTCTTGACTTGACTTGACTTGACTTGACCTAACAGATGTATGGGGAAGAATCCCAGGAGGCACGGCATCGGTCCCAGACCTGCCTGGCTATGTCCGGACGTAATCCCCACCCGTCAGGATGAGGACCGCCCCGTGACAGTACACCTGTACCCACATTCTCCCTGCCGGGGATGTGGGGAGCCCTCAGGCAGCGCAGATGGAGGACGCCCATAGCCAGCCGCCCGCCGCCTGGTGCAGACGGGGGGAGCGTACTCCTCCCTGTCTGTCGATAAACGACACTGACGTCGTATCGTCCGTCCTGATCAACACCGTTTGAGGACCAGAAGGACCGCTTTCAACACCAACACATTGAACGTAGCGCAGACCGGGCAGCATGGTTTGCCAGCTGCCCCCTACTGCGTTGGCCCGACGCGTCACCAGTGAGGGAGGCGTCGGTGAAAAACATGACGTGAGACAGCGCCGTAACCGTCCTAGGACGGAACCTCCCGAGCGTGTTGACAACACGCTCTGAGAGGGATGCCCATAGCCCTCCAACCGTTGACTGGGAAGAGGAGTACTCTACTTCCAGTCTACAGCAACCCCAGGCTGGTAGGGACCTGCCTGGTACGAGACCTGACGATCAGGGCCGCCTCAGGGGGTGTGCGAGCAGTGCGGTCGCACAGGGCCTCGCGGGAAGGGGGGCCTCGCACAAAAAAAAATTAAAAAAATAATAAAAAAAAAAAAAAAAAATCTAGTTTTGCTTATATGCTTATATATTTCACATTAGACACGTTTGTAGAATGTGTCTGACTTGTTCCTGGGTCTGCGGCTCTGCAGCAGACATACTCACTATTGGAGCTCTGGGGCTCTGCAGCAGACATACTATTGGTTTCAACGAAGGGAGTGGTTACATCATGTGTACGCCGGCGTGCGTCAGCTGCGTTTGACTATTTCGCGCATGCAGCTTTGGAGGTTATGCTTAGTTATGTCAGCCAAGACGAAGAGGTCGGTCATTATCAGTCGGTCGGTCACCAAGGAACGTTGACGAAAGGCCTCTCGCTGGCGGGACAAAAAGAAGCTATGGCCGGAGCCTTGTCATGGTGCAGTCGGGATATAGCCATGATGATGTCGGCTAGTAGCTAGCTTAGCTAAAGGCTAACTAGCGTTAGCTAACCTAGAGACAGCGCATGCAGCCAAGATGAAGAGGATGGTCGTTTGGCAGATGAACTTCGTCAACTCCACGCGGTTGTCTCCATCCTCTTGGACGTTTGGTGAGTTTTTAACCTATTCTATTAACTCTATTCTATTCCCGCCGTGGATCTCTCTCTCTCTCTCTCTCTCTCTCTCTCTCTCTGGAGCCAAACTGGCAGACTAGCTGTTGTAGTACTAGTAGCTAACGGTGTGTGGCCTGGTGTCAGCACCTGTATTGCTTTTCTCACGTTGTACAGTTTTTCAGTGGTAGCCGCATAGCTTGCTTCTGTGTTAGCTAATGGTTAGCGATAGCCGGGTTGAGCTAACTGTTAGCCAGTTAGCTGTTTAGCTTCGACGTTAGCTGCCGGCTGCGCTCGGCTGGGAACGTTAGCTTGATGCTATCAGTTAGCCTAGAGTTAGCTGTTAGCTTGTGCTACGACCATTGACATTAGCCGTGAGAATAGCAGGGGGTTCTGGCACTCTGACTACGACATCATCTTTGACAGAAGATGTAGTCGGGCCTGCACCATGACAAGGCTCCGGCCATAGCTTATTTTTGTCCCGCCAGCGAGAGGCCTTTCGTCAACGTGGAGACCTGTGTTGCGGTCTTTCGCCCTGCGTTCCTCGGTGCAGGTAAGATGAATGAAAATGTCATGACATTACCCCACTCTTCCTTCCTTCCCCTCCCAAATGTTTTGTTAATAACGATGTTTTTTTCCAGGCAAAACATATGTTACTTCACAACATTTGGAGATATGACATGTGCTGTGTGTGAATTGTCTTGGTCGTTTGTGTAGCTTGGGTAGCGTTGGGCCGTTGGCCAAAGCTGTGTGTGGCCTGGTGTCAGTAGCCTACCTGGCTAGCCTATTTAGCTGATGTCGGCCATTGGCTCCTTGCTGCTTTGTTTTCTCTGGTATAGACCCTCTTCTCTTTGGATTTAAGTGTTGATCTTTGTCCTTTTGGATCTATGTATATTCATGTTGCCTTTGTGAAGTTATCTTTTCCTTCTGTTTTGTTCTTTCATTAAAAGTTGAATATCCTTTAGGGGGTCATCTTTGCTTATCTCTCTCATACATGCTCTCTCTCTAACACACACACACGACAAACACACATGCTCTCTCTCTCTCTCTCTCTCTTTCTAACACACACAGTCTGCCTATGGCGGCCTTTCTCGATGGCTAGGCTGTGCTCGCTGAGTCTGTACCTAGTCAAGGATCTTCAGTCACAGTGCTCAGGTATTCTGCCACTGTGTACTCTCTGTTTAGGGCCAAATAGCATTTCAATTTCTTTCCAATGTGTCTCTCTCTCTCTCTCTCTCTCTGTACACTGTATATTGACTGTAGAACGGGAGCTCTCTCTCGCTCTCTCTCTTGCTATATGTTGACTGTATCATGCCCAGCCTCGGGCAGCGCTATTATTTAAGAATATGTTGACTGTATTATAAAAAAAAAAAAAAAAGAAAAAATTATATATATATCGTTTAAATCTCGCACAGGGCCTCGCATTTCTCCCAGGCGGCCCTGCTGACGATCCACCTTGACCGCGAAGGACCAGAACGTCGTCAGGGCTGAATACACTCCCTAACCCCTGACGACGCAGAGGCCCCAGTGCGGCCTCCACGCACTTGGTGAAGATGCGGTGAGCCAGAGAATACCGAACGGCAGCCTCTGGTACTCATACGCTAACCCTGCAAAGGACGCGTAGGTAAGCCCTAGGATGGAAGATCGGAGATGCGCATACGCATCCTACAGGTCTATGGAGGAGAACCAGACCCCCACCTGACAGTGTTCAACAGGTAGGAGACAATCCAAAAAATGCTGAACCTTCCCATGGGACAGGTCCAGCCTGGGTCTGACACCCCCCCCTCCCGATTTCTCAGGCACCAGAGAACACCGGGAGGAGAACGCCACGACGATGGCTTGCTTCGTCCACAGAGATTGGATCTCGTTGACCAGAGCTGTCACTGCTGGAGACCCTGACAATAGGGTCTGTACCAAACCCGAAAACGGGTGGGGTTGTGTAAACACAAGTCCCCGCCTCAGCGTTCTCTCCATCCACCTCGACATATGGTACTGCCGTAGTCATATGTGATGACACTCCCAACGCACCCGCCGCCATGTGGCGCAGGTCCGCCAGGAACTGTAGATAGTTGGCCCGGTCCCACCCGCTGTGCGTAGCCAACCCTGGAACCGCGAGCAGAGCGTTCCGTGTCGGGACATCTGACCCTGACACCACCCATGAGGCAATCGCACCCAAGGGGGGACCCCGACAGAAAGGTTTGATACGGGGGGCTTTCTAGGTGAAAAAATCCCCCCCACTGAACACCCCTCCAGAACATGCTGAGGAGTTGTTCTGCAGCCGGACATGCAAGGTGTAAGGACCCCATGGGTTCCTACACACCGTAGCCCTGCAGTGATATTACTACCACCCAAATCACGCGTGCCTGCGAGACCACTGCCAATCTTTCAGGAGTGGGAGGCACCAACATGATACCTGGCCTGGGCGAAGGCGAGGCCGGGGAAGCCTGCACTGTGTGCCTCAAAAGGTTTCGAGCCCCCCTGCTGACAACACTTATAGTTGACAGATGTAACACCAGGCTCAACCAACACAGCTAATGGTGTGGGAGCCGCTTGACAGCACAACATTCTCACGGACAGACCCAGGCTCAGCCATCAACTGGGTGTCAGCCCCTGTCCCCATGAGAAGCGAAAAGTGGGGCCGCCCGCGCTTCAACGAAGGCACGCGGCCCGCAGCCAAAGGAAACAATCAGAGCCCACTTTTTCCGCTGGTGTTGGGGAAGGGAGTGATCGGAGAGCGGGCTGCTCGCGGCAGGACGGTGACGGCTTGTTGTTCAAGCCGAACCCATCCAACATGGCCGATCCCTCGGCCGCCAAGGCTGTCGGCCTTGTGGACACCTGTCGACTCAACGCCCAGGATACCTCCGGCGGGGGAAAACATGGCCGCCTGTCGAGGGCCTCATCATCGCCGCTGACGAGGCCGTGCTCTCTCTTCTTCTGGCTGCGCGGTGTGAGGCGGTGTGGGGCCTAGGACAATACCACCCGCGCTCCAGCAGAAGACCAAAATCCCCTGCGGAGAGGGGAGGGGAACCCTGAGCGGTTATAGCTTGCGGCTGGGTTAAAGCTAATAACGTCAACAACCTCGCGCGATGAGTCGACGTCGGCTGGCCCTCAAGGCCCCGCCACCAGACACCATTTTTTTAATAGAAAAAACAGCAATTCGAACACAGTTGTAATCGCTGCTAATTCCATACCGTGGCGGTACAGGCTTTAGCAGCCCACCAGCCACTCGCCAGGCCGACCCACCCATGGCGTCGGCCGGGCGGGGCACTGTTTCAATATGTCAAAAGCAAAGGACTGATGTTAACACGGAGCACCATTGGTGGTTGCAAACAGCAACCTCCACTGTGGTGTGCACCATGAAAGGGTTAAATGAATAAAAGAACTAAACCCCAAAATACTGTAGAATGAGCAAACCCATATACACAACGTTTAAGGGGAGGCGGACCAGAGCGAACTAGTCCCGCCTTCATGCAAAATATTCACAACAGCACACCAGCCCTAGCTTAGCCCATTTACCAAAAAGGTAAACAAAGCCCCCCCCCCTGCATACTCCCCCAATAGACACCGATTGACAGTCAGCATGAATGGTTGAGAGGAGAGAAAGATGTAGCATAGACAGACCTTCTCATAGCAGAGTGACAGAACAAAACAGTAGCCCACTACACTACTACAGCCTAGCGTGAGGCGATGTGGAACCCAGATCAACAACCGCCTGCGCACAACACGCAACATGTTTACAATGTCGGCTGGACCCATAGCCCCACTACCCGACGCCAATGTGGATAGGAACTAGCCAGCTGAGCCCTAACCTGCCGTTAAGTCCCATCCTGCAGTAGTATAGCTCTACTGCTACACCGCCGAGCTCACGCATCGGCTCCCAGATGGGGACACCGTTCCACAGACCCCGCCGGAACACAAAGGTAACGTACCTGGCTAGGCTACCTAGCCACGGCCTACCCTGTTGTCAACCCATTTACCCGTAAAAAGGTAAATAGGACTCAGCAAAACCCCCACATCAGCTACCGACTGACCTTCATTGATGAACCGGGCAAGAGGAGGGAAAAGTGACAACATCTCACGGCGGAGACATTAGAACAGTGTAGCAGTAGAGTTCAGCATGTAGCATTAGTATTAGCATGTAGCTAGCATTAGTTGTTTAACAGCACGCTTGCAGGACCGTTTGGAACCCGTTCACCGCAGTGAACGTTCACCAAACCATCCCCCCCTGGCGCCAACACACAACATGGTTGTGTAACAACAACCCAGCATTACTAACACTAATACCCGTGCCTAATGACACAGGGCTCACCGTTGTACAACCCGGCTCGATAGCCAACGTTGTACGCTGTACCTTGATCTGGCAGCCGACAGATGAGGAACATCAACATAGGCCCGTCGTGTCGCTGAAACATGCCTCGAAGATGCCAGGGGCACGCAACCCTCCGGTAAGCTTTCAACATTACGCAATTCCTCCAATCTTTTTCATACTACTAGTTACATAAGGTGCATTGCATCCAATATGATGGAACGAAAATAGAGGAAGGGTGTTTGGTGACCATGACCATGGTCTTATAGGCTTCGCCTCCATAGAGGCGGGACCCGGTCAGGTGTGGGTGTATAAGTTGTGTTCGTGGTGGTGTACAGTAGGTACAAGGAGATAAGGGGTATCTCAATAGGCTTGAGCGGGAAGCGATAAGCCATACGAAATATAACTCCTGTTGTTCCTACAATATTAACTCCTGTTGTTGTTCCTACAATATCAACTTCTGTTGTTCCTACAATATCAACTTCTGTTGTTCCTACAATATCAACTTCTGTTGTTGTTCCTACAATATCAACTTCTGTTGTTGTTCCTACAATATCAACTTCTGTTGTTCCTACAATATTAACTTCTGTTGTTCCTACAATATTAACTTCTGTTGTTCCTACAATATTAACTTCCGTTGTTGTTCCTACAATATCAACTTCTGTTGTTCCTACAATATTAACTTCTGTTGTTGTTCCTACAATATCAATATCAACTTCTGTTGTTCCTACAATATCAACTTCTGTTGTTGTTCCTACAATATCAACTTCTGTTGTTCCTACAATATTAACTTCTGTTGTTCCTACAATATTAACTTCTGTTGTTCCTACAATATTAACTTCTGTTGTTGTTCCTACAATATCAACTTCTGTTGTTGTTCCTACAATATCAACTTCTGTTGTTGTTCCTACAATATAAACTTCTGTTGTTGTTCCTACAATATCAACTTCTGTTGTTGTTCCTACAATATTAACTTCTGTTGTTCCTACAATATCAACTTCTGTTGTTGTTCCTACAATATCAACTTCTGTTGTTGTTCCTACAATATTAACTTCTGTTGTTCCTACAATATCAACTTCTGTTGTTGTTCCTACAATATCAACTTCTGTTGTTGTTCCTACAATATCAACTTCTGTTGTTCCTACAATATCAACTTCTGTTGTTCCTACAATATTAACTTCTGTTGTTCCTACAATATCAACTTCTGTTGTTCCTACAATATCAACTTCTGTTGTTCCTACAATATTAACTTCTGTTGTTCCTACAATATCAACTTCTGTTGTTCCTACAATATTAACTTCTGTTGTTGTTCCTACAATATCAACTTCTGTTGTTCCTACAATATCAACTTCTGTTGTTCCTACAATATTAACTTCTGTTGTTCCTACAATATCAACTTATGTTGTTGTTCCTACAATATCAACTTCTGTTGTTCCTACAATATTAACTTATGTTGTTCCTACAATATCAACTTATGTTGTTGTTCCTACAATATTAACTTCTGTTGTTCCTACAATATTAACTCCTGTTGTTCCTACAATATTAACTCCTGTTGTTCCTACAATATTAACTTATGTTGTTCCTACAATATCAACTTATGTTGTTGTTCCTACAATATCAACTTCTGTTGTTGTTCCTACAATATCAACTCCTGTTGTTCCTACAATATCAACTTCTGTTGTTGTTCCTACAATATTAACTTCTATTGTTCCTACAATATCAACTTCTGTTGTTCCTACAATATCAACTTCTGTTGTTCCTACAATATCAACTTCTGTTGTTCCTACAATATCAACTTCTGTTGTTCCTACAATATCAACTTCTGTTGTTTCTACAATATCAACTTCTGTTGTTCCTACAATATCAACTCCTGTTGTTCCTACAATATCAACTTCTGTTGTTCCTACAGTATCAACTTCTGTTCCTCCTACAGTATCAAGCTCTCCTGCTTCATAAACCAGCCAGGTTAACTACACACCACATTTTATACGTAACCTTAAAACTCACAAGCACCAGGCGTTAAGAGGCCTTTTAAAGCCCCTGAAATCACTGAACACATTAATAAATTGTTCCCGGCGTGACGTTTAAATCGATTCAGACTTTGATTGCAGGTTGTTGTTTTTCAGGCGCGAAGTGGCCAATAAAGTGTTAACAAAATGATGACATGAAGCCGTGTGACATGTTTAAGCCATTAGCATCCAACTGAGCTACATGACCTGGAAACAGCTCGTAAAAAGGCGAGAGAGTTATGAAATGAAAAGAACTTGTGCTGCTTTGAGCTCAGCGTGAAACACATCATATATAAGTATACAGCGAGTCTACACATACTAAACTAGTCAGAACAGGAAAGCCTTAAAGGGGCACTTCACCAAAAAACAATGCCGATTTATTTCGCACATGATCCAAAAACTCTAAACAGGTTTGCACACATTCATTTAGTTTGACAAGTTATTGAGAGTAAATTAGTTTGAATATGGCCACCAGTGATGTCATCGGGGACATGGGAGTCCTTGTGTTTTGTTAATTGCATTAAGCTCATTGAAATGATAAGGTAGCAGTCCCCTATGAGACAAGGTGTTGCTATTATTTCATCTCCATCATTTGATTGAGCTGTAATTAACACACGACAGAAGGATTCAATGTCCATGATAACATCACGCCATATTCAAACTAATTTACTAAATGAACGTGTGCAAAGTGGATTCGTTTTTGGATGTGTGTGGGATTATGTGTAAAATAAATCAGCATTGTTTTTGGTGAAGTGCCCCTTTAAATGCAAAAAAAACTGCTTCGATCCTCTTCAGAAAATGTTATTTAGTTTTGTAATTGTATTATTTATTTTTATATTTGGACCAGAATTAAGTCTGTGTTTTTCCCTGCCATTATAAGACTGTCACAGTGCCTAAACGTTTTTGGGCCCAAGTTGACTGAATGGGAAATATATCGAAAATCTTTTGAAAATAATACGCAGCACAAAAAATGACATAATAAAAACTGTGGCTGTGCAGCCTCCTATAGGTGGACCCTTGCACCACTAACGTTAGGTTATGACTATAACCAAGTTCTATGAGTTATGGTGCGCTCAGCACCTGTCTGCATATATCTCGCTTCAGCGTATATACACTGAATAAATTTCAAAATGTACCTTTACATGCCAGCATTCATCTGGCCACACCCATCCGCTTACCTACATAAGCAGGGGTGGGGCCACAGACTCATCTCCTTCCCAACAAATTTCACCACAATGAAAAAATCAAGGGCCGCAGCGGCGTCCAGGTGCTGAGTGCACAATAACTCATAGAACTTGGTTATAGTCATAACCTAACGTTCTATTTCGTTATGGCTTCGCTCAGCACCTGTCTGCATGACAGGGGATGAGCGGGAGCCATAGCCCGACAAATACACCCCACTGAGGCCCCCCACAACCATCAGACCGGGGAGGACCGAGCCCCCCCCGACCCTCCCTAATGGAGGATACCCCCCCCTATTGGAGGTTCACGGGAGGGCGACGGATCCGACCGTGCGAAGAGGCACTCAAGCAACTCAACGCACAGGGTGAGCAGACCGTGGCTTGACCCCACGACTACACACACGCACAACCCGCATGCCACCCGGGAACGAACGGAAGGAACAACCTCGTTACTGCCCCCAGAAATCACGGGGTTAAGAGCAAACCCAACCCCGTGGCAAGGCCGTAGCAGCGGAGCGCGAAGGAAGACCCAGACCCACTGAAGGGACTGGATCCCCTGGAAAACGGGGGCCCGGAGAGGTCAATGACGCCAGGCATCAAGACCCCACCAGGTGGTCACTTAGTGACACCGCCCCCCACATCGCCAGCGTATTCGGATAAGGCCCCTCCAAGAGCGGGCCCTTTCCCCCCAATAGCACACCGCCTGGCACACTGACCCTGCAGAACAGGCAGTCAGCATGGCCGTAAGCACACAAAAAGGTTAACCAACGGAAGCAGGCAGCGCACCGGGGAAACCAGGCAACAGGCTGTAACCTGAGCCTGGAGCACTGCGGACGAGACAGGCGCCAAAGGAGTCAGCTGAAAACAGACCCCCGGCGGAAGGGGCGTATGCTGGCGTTGTTGCATGACAAAGCCTCCATTAAAAAAAAACCACCCAGAGGGGTCGAGGCAGAGAAGGCTGACATGATTGGCAGACGTCATGAACGTGCAGGGGCACACTCAACCGGGTAACCCGGGAGTCGACACTGCTCCAACACACCAGGGAATCAACCACCCTCTTGGTACCGACGGTGGTTGTTTCTATAACCCCTCAAGAAAAAACTCCAAAACACACCTGCGGGCATACACTGGCTATACCGCAGTACAAGTGTTTCAGTTTTCAAAAAAGGGTTATCCCAGGCCTACGGTATCAACGAAACTTTACTTCGGACCGGGCCCGGCGGCACGGGAAGCACAGGGTTACCAGAGGAGGTCCAAGACCACCCCAACAGCCCCCTCTTCGCCACGCGTGAGAGAGGAGCGAAAAGAATGGAGAACCAGCCCTAAGCACACCGCACTTGGTATTCCCAGGCGGTCTCCCAACCAAGTACTAACCAGGACCGAACCTGCGTAGCGTCCGAGATCGGACGAGATCGGGCGTGTACAGGTTGGCATGGCCGTAAGCCATTACGATAGTGCAGAGTACAACATGTACCCAACAAAGGGTCTCCATAGCGCCTAACCCTGTGACACCCGGACCGACCTGGCATTTTTCCCCCCGAAAAAAGCACAAGTCCCTCAGGGTACCAGAACAGCAGATCTGCATCCCCGGCGGACAACGGGTTAACTGACCTGGACCAGCGTGACCAGACCAGTCCCGTGTCCTAACCACACCGACATGCCCACTCCAGGAGAGGGGGTAGGTATGCGTGTCAATCTAAAACATGAAAAGAGGGCGCCACCCAGACGGTCCCATTTGGACCGTGCTCAGCGGCCCACCCCAAGGGCGTGAGACCCCTCTACCTATGTTCAGATCTATTCCGTTAACATCCCCCAGATATGAATGAGAATTCATCGAGACAACCTAGTAAACTGGCGCTCGGAAGAGACAAAACTCCATCCCAGTTGCCCTATAAAAATGCTGTTTTAACAAGCAACCAAGGCGCACTTAGCCCCTGTGTGATTCTGTCACAGAAACACACCTGAGCCAGCACTATGTATGCGTCGAGACCCAAACACATCAATGGATAGTCTAGCAAGACACCAAACATTATTCCTCCAAGTCGCCTGGGAGAACGACACGGAGCCGTCGTGCTTCATGTACCTTCCTCTTTTTATTCAAAAAAGAAAGAACACAGACTGACATGAATCCCTCGTGACGCCGCTGAGGGTAAATTTTTTTGACATTTTTACATCCCACCACTCTCCCATAGGGAGGAGATGGAAATCCCCAGAGAGACTTCCCACGCGAGCTGTATAGATTGAAAAGAATATATTGCAACATTGAGCCATGTAAAATTTGGGTTAGGGCTCTCCGAGGAGGAGGCACTGAACCAATACACACTCAATAATCGAATTGAATCGAATACACACACAATAGAGCAGGACTCCTTTTTGAAGTCCTACTCACCTTGACAATCTGAAGAGGAGGCTCTAAACTCTGAGGAGGCTCCCTCACAGGGAAGGAGAGTCCTAACTCACAGAAGGCCCGAGTAGGAGCTTCGTGAGGAGGAGCGCTGACCACTCCCTGAAACAGATCCATCATATGGACCTGAACAACTCACGGAAGTCTTACCAACAGAGACGCGCACAGTGACGTACTCTATGGCGGGGGAATTTCTGCTGTGCACACGCCCAATCTTCCAGGGCGTGGGACCAGGAAACTCCCCCCCCCCCCCCTCTTACCCTGTAACGTGCCAACAGCAACGTGACAGGAACCTTGAAGGACAGGAGGTTTTAACCCCTGCCCATCAAAAAGGGGAGGAAAGGATTACCAGTTCACCCCTTTACGACCCCACACCCATGATACGATGTAATGACAAAAAAGAGCATGACACAGTCATAGTCAGCTACATGAAGTGTCTAACAGCTTCACACAGCTCATGTGCTAACCTGCTATCTGATTTTTACTAAGGAAAAAACACAGAATAGAGAGGGCCCCCTTAAGAGCCCCGGTACCAGACTTACACATGTGCTTCTGTGGCCAACCTAACCCAGTTATAGATCACAAGACACACACAACCCTTTATCACCACAAAAAATGGCAAGTACACTCTTGCTACAGAGGAACGCCGTTTTTCATAACTAGAGAATACATAATTCTCGATTATTATCGGCCACAGGCCTTGCTAAGCACACACGAAAAGTGACCAAACAATCTTTTCTTTAGGAAAATATAGTTTCTCAAGCGGTTTAGCACAACCCCAGCAACTAAGCTAAGGGTTACATCGTATCCCCACATCACAGTGACACAATATATTGTAAACAACATGTCTGAGAGAAGGGTGGGGAAGCCCCAGGGAACCGGGGGGAACACCCCTCCTACCTTACCCTTAATACGGCCCAGTTGAACAGGTAAACCTGTTAATATGTGAACACACTGTTCATTGTCATTACAGGCTGAGAAAATAATTCATTCTTCACTCATATGTCACTAAGCATAGCTTTATAGGTTAATTAACCCCCTTAGTTGTGAGTACACGGTACATGAACACACATGATGTTCTCAACATAACTAACCAGATCATTTTTACACAAGTAACAACAACCCGATTTGTATGGAGAAGCTATACCAGTGACAAGACAATTCACACACAACACGCGTCGTATCCACAATGTATTGCAGCAATACCCGTTTTGGAAAAACATCGTTATTACAAAACATTTAGAAGGTAAGGAAGAAGACGTGTTTAAGGTCTGGTCGGGGACCTTCCTACCGTGAGCGCAGGCCAAGCGAACTGCAGTCTGGCTAACGGGGCACCGACGGTAAACACAGCATTTCTGTGTTGACGACACGGGCAGCGTCGCTGCGCCATCCAGCCGCTACGGTTCTCCATGTTGACGCAGTCCTCGCCGGCCGGGCTCCCGGTAGGTTCGACTAACATCCTCTGTCAAAGATGACGTCGTAGTCAGAGTGTTTAAGGCATGTTATAGTCACAGAACGTTCAACAGTGTAGCATTAAGCTAACAGCCGATCGGCTGATAGCAACAAGCTAACGTATACCAGCCTGGTAAACACAGCGAGCTAACGCCGCAGCTAACAGCTGCGCAGCTAACAGCTGATTGGCTAAAACAGTAGTCCACAACTAGCACGCAAGCTTAAGCAGCTATCACCTGAACTGTATACAATGACATAACAAGCCACACTTCAGACAGGCCGCCGTCTGAAACCCTCCTCATCCTTTAAGAGAGAAGAGAAAAAGAGATGTCAACACAGTTTACAACGGTGATTTTACCAGACATCCGGCGGAGCCAGCACAAGTCTGCAGCCGACTTGAACATGGATCTTCCGATAACGAACATCCATGCCCACATTTCCTCGTTAGGGTATACTCTCATTTGTATATGAAAGATGGGGCCTACACGGTGACAGAGAAGCATCCACTCGTCCAGAGAATCCTGGGATCACCAGTTCCTGGTCGCGGCCCACTAGTTGCTATAATGGGCTTCAGACCAAGATCCTCCGCCGTCGCCTAAGAGGCTGAACAGAGGACCCTAATCTGGGGCCGGCTTTCGTAAACATTGTCAGCTAGCCCCCATAGCACTAACAGACAAGTGGTGCTCGCAAGCAAACATTACTCACCCAGGCTTGAAAACCAATCAGTCCCTCACAACAGACTTCCACAGTCCAGCTGCATAGCAGGAGGGTCAAACCCATCCAGCCGCAGCAAAGGAGGACTGCAGTTTGGGGAGTATATTAGCGACGCAAGCCCCTAATACGAAAAACCGGTGGAGGTTTAGAATGATCATCATCTTCCAGACACTCCAGTGACGAAGACAATATCGCCGTATTTTCTCGAAAATAGTGAGAGAGAAAATAAAGATATGATGTCAACGTATCTCCTTGTTCTTCCTTTCCTCAGACTAAATATTTGTCTCCACGTCAAGTGGGCATGTGAGCAGCACGTAGCTTGTGGATGAAATTTGAGAAGGAGATGAGTGTGTGACCCCACCCCTGCTTATGTAGGTAAGCGGATGGGGGTGTGGCCAGATGAATGCTGGCATGTAAAGGTACATTTTGAAATTTATTCAGTGTATATATGCTGAAG
Organism: Notolepis coatsorum; assembly: GCF_963971535.1. NCBI lineage: Eukaryota > Metazoa > Chordata > Actinopteri > Aulopiformes > Paralepididae > Notolepis > Notolepis coatsorum. The sequence goes on from NW_028173137.1 coordinate 201,686, forward strand.
CGAGATATATGCAGACAGGTGCTGAGCGAAGCCATAACGAAATAGAACTGTGGATGTGAGGCCTCCTATAGGTGGACCCTTGAACCACTAACTGTGGCTGTGAGGCTTCCTATAGGTGGACCCTTGAACCACTAACTGTGGATGTGAGGCCTCCTATAGGTGGACCCTCGCACCCCTAACTGTGGCTGTGAGGCCTCCTATAGGTGGACCCTCACACCCCTAACTGTGGCTGTGAGGCCTCCTATAGGTGGACCCTCGCACCTCTAACTGTGGCTGTGAGGCCTCCTATAGGTGGACCCTCGCACCTCTAACTGTGGCTGTGAGGCCTCCTATAGGTGGACCCTCACACCCCTAACTGTGGCTGTGCGGCCTCCTATAGGTGGACCCTCACACCCCTAACTGTGGATGTGAGGCCTCCTATAGGTGGACCCTCGCACCACTAACTGTGGATGTGAGGCCTCCTATAGGTGGACCCTCGCACCCCTAACTGTGGCTGTGAGGCCTCCTATAGGTGGACCCTCACACCCCTAACTGTGGCTGTGAGGCCACAGTCTCTCTCTGTCTCTCCTGTCTCTCTCTCTGTCTCTCCCTGTCTCTCTCTCTCTCTCTCCTGTCTCTCCCTGTCTCTCTATGTCTCTCTCTGTCTCTCTCTGTCTCTCTGTCTCTCTCTCTCTCTCTCTCTCTCTCTCTCTCTCTCTGTCTCTCCCTGTCTCTCCCTGTCTCTCTATGCTCTCTCTGTCTCTCTCTCTCCTCTCCTCCCGTCTCTCTATGTCTCTC
>NW_028173137.1:202662-212662 GCF_963971535.1 Notolepis coatsorum
TTTCCCTTCTTAAGCCTGTCCCTCAAAGGACGCCTCTTATTAATGATAATTGGTGAAAAAAAGGGCCGACACACGTCACACACTTGTTTACTTTACATTTGACATAATTCCAGACATGTTTTCTTTTTGAAACTTTAGATTGTCTTGAGTATAACGTCTTTTTTTCATGACGGAAATAATGAGTGCTCTGTTACTTCCATCCGTACAACAGGTTTCTGAAGAGCTCTGTTCTAGGTCTGTTCTAGCTCTGATTCAATGAATGCTCTTTCATGTGTTATGAAAAAAACAAATATGAAACAAAGTTCTACAATTATCGGTTTAAAATGTTGTTTTGTTTTCACCATACGGTAGTTAGCTTGTGACCTATGCTGTAAGTGTAATCTTAAAAAAGAAAAACTAGTCTACCAAACTTAAGTTGTACTTTAGTAAATGTATTAAAAGTGTACTATTTGTTAAGAAAAAGTAACCAAAAATACATCAAATGTATCATTTCAATATATTTAAGCACATCTTAAGTACAACCTTTAACACACTGAGTACAACTTGAAGTGGTTTCAATTTAACACAACTTTAGTAGACTTTCTGAATACATAAAAAGTATACTAAAGTATACAAAATACTTTCAGAAAATATATATATATATATGTTTTTACTTGGGTAAGCCCAGGCCTATAGTCCAGATATTTAAAGTTCAAGTTATTTTCATGGCCGAAGATCAGTTTATTTCAAACCAGGACCGTCCCACAAGCTCAATGCAGTACAAGACAGTGATTGGGTTTTAGTTCATCTGAATATTTCGTCATTTAAAATTCTTCTCACATTACAAAAATGTTCACAAATATGTATTGGTCTTTGTCTAAAGGGGTCATTTTATTTTCTATCTTGTATGATTTGGTTGTTTGGTGTGTGTTCTTATTATTTCCCTTACCTTTGTGATGTATGTACAGTATCTGCGTTCAATAGTCTTATCTGGATTGTTCTTTTTTGGTTTGTTATATTTTATTTTATTTATTTTCCCTGTTACCTTTCGAAAAGTAACATGTATTTCTATAGATTCAAGATTCAAGATTCAAGATTCAAAAGGTTTATTTGTCACATACATACCAGGGCATACAGTGAAATGCGGGTGGCCATGCCCGCTTTGATTGTGCAATAATACAATAGTAAATCAAATAAATAGAAGATAATAGAATAGACATAAAATAGACATGATAAAATAGACATGTTAAAGTCCTGAGATAAATGCAATACAATGTTAGCTACGGATTAAGGCACTGGGTCCTATGTACAGTAACAGTACTATACAATATACAGTTTTTACTCTATATCCTTAAGCTATACTTGCTATTTCTAAACTATACTATACAAGAACCACAACAGTTCTTTCCTTAAAGTGACCTTTTTCCCCCCCTCATTCCTTTAAAGTGTCCTTTCCATTGTGTTTAAAGTGACCGTGTGTGTGTGAGCGAATGCAGAATGTGTGTTGTATGTGCTCATGTGTAATTGTGTGTATACATAATAATAGTGTAACACTGTACATACATCATATTAGTATTATTACTCAGTAGTACTCATTTATATATATATTCCGGTTTAATCACCTGTACATATTGTTAATGCACTGTTGCATTTACTATGCTGTTACATTTACTGTACTGTTACATTTACTGTACATTTACTGTACTGTTACATTTACTGTACTGTTACATTTACTGTACTGTTACATTTGCACTCTGGTTAGATGCCAGCTTCTTTTCATTGTACTGTACTTGAGATGTACGATGACAATACAGTCTAATCTAATATAATAAACAACTATTAACATAACACTTTTCAATACAATTGTTATTAAAGTAATTGTAATAATCTAGCGTGTACAGTCTGGTTTGCTGCTAAATAAGAATGTGTTCACAATCGACCTGTCTGGTTAAGTAAAGGTTAAATAAATAAACAAATAAACACACAGGTTTTAATTTTTTATTTCATTTCTTTTTTAAACTTTATCTATTTATTTTCTTTACAGATTTGCCGATGATTAAGTGGATTCCTCGTGAGTTCGCCGGCGTGTACCGTTATAGAATGTTCCCTCATCATGTAGAAGCTGCTGACAGGAGAGCCGTGAGCCTCAGGGCTCTGCTCTGTGTTTACAGGAGCCAGGCAGCAGAGGGAGTCTGGCCCCTGTGGCTGAGGAGGCACCTGGTCCCTCTGCCCCTCTGTCCCGGCCCCACTACCTGCTCCTCTGTCCCGGCCCCACTACCTGCTCCTCTGTCCCGGCCCCACTACCTGGTCCCTCTCTCCCGGCCCCACTACCTGGTCCCTCTCTCCTGGCCCCACTACCTGGTCCCTCTGTCCCGGCCCCACTACCTGGTCCCTCTCTCCCGGCCCCACTACCTGGTCCCTCTGTCCCGGCCCCACTACCTGCTCCTCTGTCTCTGCCCCACTACCTGCTCCTCTGTCTCGGCCCCACTACCTGCTCCTCTGTCTCTGCCCCACTACCTGCCCTCTGTCTCTGCCCCACTACCTGCTCCTCTGTCCTGGTCCCACTACCTGCTCCTCTGTCTCTGCCCCACTACCTGTCCCTCTGTCTCAGCCCCACTACCTGCCCTCTGTCTCTGCCCCACTACCTGTCCTCTGTCCCGGCCCCACTACCTGCTCCTCTGTCCCGGCCCCACTACCTGCTCCTCTGTCCTGGTCCCACTACCTGCTCCTCTGTCTCGGCCCCACTACCTGTCCCTCTGTCCCGGCCCCACTACCTGCTCCTCTGTCTCTGCCCCACTACCTGCTCCTCTGTCTCGGCCCCACTACCTGCTCCTCTGTCCTGGTCCCACTACCTGCTCCTCTGTCCCGGCCCCACTACCTGCTCCTCTGTCCCGGCCCCACTACCTGCTCCTCTGTCTCTGCCCCACTACCTGCTCTCTGTCTCTGCCCCACTACCTGCTCCTCTGTCCCGGCCCCACTACCTGCTCCTCTGTCTCTGCCCCACTACCTGCTCCTCTGTCTCTGCCCCACTACCTGCTCCTCTGTCTCTGCCCCACTACCTGCTCCTCTGTCCTGGTCCCACTACCTGCTCCTCTGTCTCTGCCCCACTACCTGCTCCTCTGTCTCTGCCCCACTACCTGCTCCTCTGTCCCGGCCCCACTACCTGCCCTCTGTCTCTGCCCCACTACCTGCTCCTCTGTCTCTGCCCCACTACCTGCCCTCTGTCCTGGTCCCACTACCTGCTCCTCTGTCCCGGCCCCACTACCTGCCCTCTGTCTCTGCCCCACTACCTGCTCCTCTGTCTCTGCCCCACTACCTGCCCTCTGTCCCGGCCCCACTACCTGTCCTCTGTCCCGGCCCCACTACCTGCCCCTCTGTCTCTGCCCCACTACCTGCCCTCTGTCCCGGCCCCACTACCTGCTCCTCTGTCTCGGCCCCACTACCTGTCCCTCTGTCCTGGTCCCACTACCTGCTCCTCTGTCTCGGCCCCACTACCTGTCCCTCTGTCCTGGTCCCACTACCTGCTCCTCTGTCCTGGTCCCACTACCTGCTCCTCTGTCCCGGCCCCACTACCTGCTCCTCTGTCCCGGCCCCACTACCTGCTCCTCTGTCTCTGCCCCACTACCTGCTCTCTGTCTCTGCCCCACTACCTGCTCCTCTGTCCCGGCCCCACTACCTGCTCCTCTGTCTCTGCCCCACTACCTGCTCCTCTGTCTCTGCCCCACTACCTGCTCCTCTGTCTCTGCCCCACTACCTGCTCCTCTGTCCTGGTCCCACTACCTGCTCCTCTGTCCCGGCCCCACTACCTGCCCTCTGTCTCTGCCCCACTACCTGCTCCTCTGTCTCTGCCCCACTACCTGCCCTCTGTCCTGGTCCCACTACCTGCTCCTCTGTCCCGGCCCCACTACCTGCCCTCTGTCTCTGCCCCACTACCTGCTCCTCTGTCTCTGCCCCACTACCTGCCCTCTGTCCCGGCCCCACTACCTGTCCTCTGTCCCGGCCCCACTACCTGCCCCTCTGTCTCTGCCCCACTACCTGCCCTCTGTCCCGGCCCCACTACCTGCTCCTCTGTCCCGGCCCCACTACCTGCTCCTCTGTCTCAGCCCCACTACCTGCCCTCTGTCCCGGCCCCACTACCTGCTCCTCTGTCCCGGCCCCACTACCTGCTCCTCTGTCCCGGCCCCACTACCTGCCCTCTGTCTCAGCCCCACTACCTGTCCTCTGTCTCAGCCCCACTACCTGCCCTCTGTCTCTGCCCCACTACATGCTCCTCTGTCTCTGCCCCACTACCTGCCCTCTGTCTCAGCCCCACTACCTGCTCCTCTGTCCCGGCCCCACTACCTGCCCTCTGTCCCGGCCCCACTACCTGCTCCTCTGTCTCTGCCCCACTACCTGCTCCTCTGTCTCTGCCCCACTACCTGCTCCTCTGTCTCGGCCCCACTACCTGCTCCTCTGTCTCTGCCCCACTACCTGCTCCTCTGTCCCGGCCCCACTACCTGCTCCTATGTCTCTGCCCCACTACCTGCTCCTCTGTCCCGGCCCCACTACCTGCTCCTTTGTCCCGGCCCCACTACCTGCTCCTCTGTCCCGGCCCCACTACCTGCCCTCTGTCTCAGCCCCACTACCTGCTCCTCTGTCCCGGCCCCACTACCTGCCCTCTGTCCCGGCCCCACTACCTGCTCCTCTCTCCCGGCCCCACTACCTGCTCCTCTGTCTCTGCCCCACTACCTGCTCCTCTGTCTCAGCCCCACTACCTGCCCTCTGTCTCGGCCCCACTACCTGCTCCTCTGTCCCGGCCCCACTACCTGCCCTCTGTCTCTGCCCCACTACCTGCTCCTCTGTCTCTGCCCCACTACCTGCTCCTCTGTCTCGGCCCCACTACCTGCTCCTCTGTCCCGGCCCCACTACCTGCTCCTCTGTCCCGGCCCCACTACCTGCTCCTCTGTCCCGGCCCCACTACCTGCCCTCTGTCCCGGCCCCACTACCTGCCCTCTGCCTCGGCCCCACTACCTGCCCTCTGTCCCGGCCCCACTACCTGCTCCTCTGTCTCTGCCCCACTACCTGCTCCTCTGTCTCGGCCCCACTACCTGCCCTCTGTCCCGGCCCCACTACCTGCCCTCTGTCTCGGCCCCACTACCTGCCCTCTGTCCCGGCCCCACTACCTGCTCCTCTGTCTCTGCCCCACTACCTGCTCCTCTCTCCCGGCCCCACTACCTGCTCCTCTGTCTCAGCCCCACTACCTGCCCTCTGTCCCGGCCCCACTACCTGCTCCTCTGTCTCTGCCCCACTACCTGCCCTCTGTCCCGGCCCCACTACCTGCTCCTCTGTCCCGGCCCCACTACCTGCTCCTCTGTCTCAGCCCCACTACCTGCTCCTCTGTCTCGGTCCCACTACCTGCTCCTCTGTCTCTGCCCCACTACCTGCTCCTCTCTCCCGGCCCCACTACCTGCTCCTCTCTGTCTCTGCCCCACTACCTGCTCCTCTGTCCCGGCCCCACTACCTGCTCCTCTGTCTCGGCCCCACTACCTGCTCCTCTCTCCCGGCCCCACTACCTGCTCCTCTGTCTCTGCCCCACTACCTGCTCCTCTGTCTCTGCCCCACTACCTGCCCTCTGTCCCGGCCCCACTACCTGCCCTCTGTCCCGGCCCCACTACCTGCTACTCTGTCTCTGCCCCACTACCTGCCCTCTGTCCCGGCCCCACTACCTGCTCCTCTGTCTCAGCCCCACTACCTGCTCCTCTGTCCTGGTCCCACTACCTGCTCCTCTGTCTCTGTCCCACTACCTGCTCCTCTGTCTCTGCCCCACTACCTGCTCCTCTGTCTCTGCCCCACTACCTGCTCCTCTGTCTCTGCCCCACTACCTGTCCTCTGTCCCGGCCCCACTACCTGCTCCTCTGTCCCGGCCCCACTACCTGCTCCTCTGTCTCTGTCCCACTACCTGTCCCTCTGTCCCGGCCCTACTACCTGCTCCTCTGTCTCGGCCCCACTACCTGTCCTCTGTCTCGGCCCCACTACCTGCTCCTCTGTCTCTGCCCCACTACCTGCCCTCTGTCCCGGCCCCACTACCTGCCCTCTGTCCCGGCCCCACTACCTGCTCCTCTGTCTCTGCCCCACTACCTGCTCCTCTGTCTCGGCCCCACTACCTGCCCTCTGTCCCGGCCCCACTACCTGCCCTCTGTCTCAGCCCCACTACCTGCTCCTCTGTCCTGGTCCCACTACCTGCTCCTCTGTCTCTGTCCCACTACCTGCTCCTCTGTCTCTGCCCCACTACCTGCTCCTCTGTCTCTGCCCCACTACCTGCTCCTCTGTCTCTGCCCCACTACCTGTCCTCTGTCCCGGCCCCACTACCTGCTCCTCTGTCCCGGCCCCACTACCTGCTCCTCTGTCTCGGTCCCACTACCTGTCCCTCTGTCCCGGCCCCACTACCTGCTCCTCTGTCTCGGCCCCACTACCTGTCCTCTGTCTCGGCCCCACTACCTGTCCTCTGTCTCGGCCCCACTACCTGCTCCTCTGTCCCGGCCCCACTACCTGTCCTCTGTCCCGGCCCCACTACCTGCTCCTCTGTCTCTGCCCCACTACCTGCTCCTCTGTCTCGGCCCCACTACCTGCTCCTCTGTCTCTGCCCCACTACCTGCTCCTCTGTCTCGGCCCCACTACCTGCCCCTCTGTCCCGGCCCCACTACCTGCTCCTCTGTCCCGGCCCCACTACCTGCTCCTCTGTCTCTGCCCCACTACCTGCTCCTCTGTCTCTGCCCCACTACCTGCCCTCTGTCCCGGCCCCACTACCTGCTCCTCTGTCTCTGCCCCACTACCTGCTCCTCTGTCCCTCTGTCTCGGCCCCACTACCTGCTCCTCTCTGTCTCTGCCCCACTACCTGCTCCTCTGTCCCGGCCCCACTACCTGCTCTCTGTCCCGGCCCCACTACCTGCTCCTCTGTCTCTGCCCCACTACCTGCTCCTCTGTCTCTGCCCCACTACCTGCCCTCTGTCTCAGCCCCACTACCTGCTCCTCTGTCTCTGCCCCACTACCTGCTCCTCTGTCCCGGACCCACTACCTGCTCCTCTGTCCCGGACCCACTACCTGCTCCTCTGTCCCGGCCCCACTACCTGCTCCTCTGTCTCTGCCCCACTACCTGCCCTCTGTCTCAGCCCCACTACCTGCTCCTCTGTCTCTGCCCCACTACCTGCTCCTCTGTCCCGGCCCCACTACCTGCTCCTCTGTCCCGGCCCCACTACCTGCCCTCTGTCCCGGCCCCACTACCTGCTCCTCTGTCTCTGCCCCACTACCTGCTCCTCTGTCCCGGCCCCACTACCTGCTCCTCTGTCCCGGCCCCACTACCTGCTCCTCTGTCTCTGCCCCACTACCTGCCCTCTGTCCCGGCCCCACTACCTGCTCCTCTGTCTCTGCCCCACTACCTGCTCCTCTGTCCCGGCCCCACTACCTGTCCCTCTGTCTCAGCCCCACTACCTGCTCCTCTGTCTCGGCCCCACTACCTGCCCTCTGTCTCGGCCCCACTACCTGTCCCTCTGTCCTGGTCCCACTACCTGCTCCTCTGTCTCTGCCCCACTACCTGCTCCTCTGTCTCTGCCCCACTACCTGCTCCTCTGTCCCGGCCCCACTACCTGCTCCTCTGTCCCGGCCCCACTACCTGCTCCTCTGTCTCTGCCCCACTACCTGCTCCTCTGTCTCTGCCCCACTACCTGTCCCTCTGTCTCAGCCCCACTACCTGCCCTCTGTCCCGGCCCCACTACCTGCTCCTCTGTCTCAGCCCCACTACCTGCTCCTCTGTCTCTGTCCCACTACCTGCTCCTCTGTCCCGGCCCCACTACCTGCCCCTCTCTCCCGGCCCCACTACCTGCTCCTCTGTCCCGGCCCCACTACCTGCCCTCTGTCTCTGCCCCACTACCTGCTCCTCTGTCTCTGCCCCACTAACTGCCCCTCTCTCCCGGCCCCACTACCTGCCCTCTGTCCTGGTCCCACTACCTGCTCCTCTGTCTCTGCCCCACTACCTGCTCTCTGTCCCGGCCCCACTACCTGCTCTCTGTCCTGGCCCCACTACCTGCCCTCTGTCTCTGCCCCACTACCTGCTCCTCTGTCTCTGCCCCACTACCTGCTCCTCTGTCCCGGCCCCACTACCTGCCCTCTGTCTCGGCCCCACTACCTGCTCCTCTGTCTCTGCCCCACTACCTGCTCCTCTGTCTCAGCCCCACTACCTGCTCCTCTGTCCCGGCCCCACTACCTGCTCCTCTGTCTCTGCCCCACTACCTGCTCCTCTGTCCCTCTGTCCCGGCCCCACTACCTGCTCCTCTGTCTCTGCCCCACTACCTGCTCCTCTGTCTCTGCCCCACTACCTGCTCCTCTGTCTCTGCCCCACTACCTGCTCCTCTGTCTCTGCCCCACTACCTGCTCCTCTGTCTCTGCCCCACTACCTGCTCCTCTGTCTCAGCCCCACTACCTGCCCTCTGTCCCGGCCCCACTACCTGCTCCTCTGTCTCTGCCCCACTACCTGCTCCTCTGTCTCTGCCCCACTACCTGCTCCTCTGTCTCTGCCCCACTACCTGCTCCTCTGTCTCAGCCCCACTACCTGCTCCTCTGTCTCTGCCCCACTACCTGCTCCTCTGTCTCTGCCCCACTACCTGCTCCTCTGTCTCAGCCCCACTACCTGCCCTCTGTCCCGGCCCCACTACCTGCCCTCTGTCTCTGCCCCACTACCTGCTCCTCACTGTCTCTGCCCCACTACCTGCCCTCTGTCTCAGCCCCACTACCTGCCCTCTGTCCCGGCCCCACTACCTGCCCTCTGTCTCTGCCCCACTACCTGCTACTCTGTCTCTGCCCCACTACCTGCTCCTCACTGTCTCTGCCCCACTACCTGCTCCTCTGTCCCGGCCCCACTACCTGCTCCTCTGTCTCTGCCCCACTACCTGCTCCTCTGTCCCGGCCCCACTACCTGCTCCTCTGTCCCGGCCCCACTACCTGCTCCTCTGTCCCGGCCCCACTACCTGCTCCTCTGTCTCTGCCCCACTACCTGCTCCTCTGTCCCGGCCCCACTACCTGCTCCTCTGTCTCTGCCCCACTACCTGCCCTCTGTCCCGGCCCCACTACCTGCCCTCTGTCTCTGCCCCACTACCTGCCCTCTGTCCCGGCCCCACTACCTGCCATCTGTCTCTGCCCCACTACCTGCCCTCTGTCTCTGCCCCACTACCTGCCCTCTGTCTCTGCCCCACTACCTGCCCTCTGTCTCTGCCCCACTACCTGCCCTCTGTCTCTGCCCCACTACCTGCCCTCTGTCCCGGCCCCACTACCTGCTCCTCTGTCTCTGCCCCACTACCTGCTCCTCTGTCCCGGCCCCACTACCTGCTCCTCTGTCTCTGCCCCACTACCTGCTCCTCTGTCTCTGCCCCACTACCTGCCCTCTGTCTCTGCCCCACTACCTGCCCTCTGTCTCTGCCCCACTACCTGCCCTCTGTCTCTGCCCCACTACCTGCCCTCTGTCTCTGCCCCACTACCTGCCCTCTCTCTCGGCCCCACTACCTGCTCCTCTGTCCCGGCCCCACTACCTGCCCTCTGTCTCTGCCCCACTACCTGCTCCTCTCTCTCGGCCCCACTACCTGCTCCTATCTCTCGGCCCCACTACCTGCCCTCTGTCTCTGCCCCACTACCTGCCCTCTGTCCCGGCCCCACTACCTGCTCCTCTGTCCCGGCCCCACTACCTGCTCCTCTCTCCCGGCCCCACTACCTGCTCCTCTGTCCCGGCCCCACTACCTGCTCCTCTGTCTCTGCCCCACTACCTGCTCCTCTGTCCCGGCCCCACTACCTGCTCCTCTGTCTCTGCCCCACTACCTGCTCCTCTGTCTCTGCCCCACTACCTGCCCTCTGTCTCTGCCCCACTACCTGCTCCTCTGTCTCTGCCCCACTACCTGCTCCTCTGTCCCGGCCCCACTACCTGCCCTCTGTCTCTGCCCCACTACCTGCTCCTCTGTCCCGGCCCCACTACCTGCTCCTCTGTCCCGGCCCCACTACC
>NW_028173137.1:217662-227662 GCF_963971535.1 Notolepis coatsorum
TGCCGTGATCTCTCTCTCTGTGCCGTGATCTCTCTCTCTGTGCCGTGATCTCTCTCTCTGTGCCGTGATCTCTCTCTGTGTGCCGTGATCTCTCTCTGTGTCGTGATCTCTCTCTCTGTGTCCGTGATCTCTCTCTCTGTGTGCCGTGATCTCTCTCTCTGTGTCCGTGATCTCTCTCTCTCTGTGCCGTGATCTCTCTCTGTGTGCCGTGATCTCTCTCTCTGTGTCCGTGATCTCTCTCTCTCTGTGCCGTGATCTCTCTCTGTGTGCCGTGATCTCTCTCTCTGTGTGCCGTGATCTCTCTCTGTGTCCGTGATCTCTCTCTGTGTCCGTGATCTCTCTCTCTGTGTCGTGATCTCTCTCTGTGTCCGTGATCTCTCTCTGTGCCGTGATCTCTCTCTCTGTGTCCGTGATCTCTCTCTGTGTCCGTGATCTCTCTGTGTCCGTGATCTCTCTCTGTGTCCGTGATCTCTCTCTCTGTGTCCGTGATCTCTCTGTGTCCGTGATCTCTCTCTCTGTGTCGTGATCTCTCTCTCTGTCGTGATCTCTCTCTCTGTGTCCGTGATCTCTCTCTGTGTGTCCGTGATCTCTCTCTCTGTGCCGTGATCTCTCTCTCTGTGCCGTGATCTCTCTCTCTGTGCCGTGATCTCTCTCTCTGTGCCATGATCTCTCTCTCTGTGCCGTGATCTCTCTCTCTGTACCGTGATCTCTCTCTGTGTCGTGATCTCTCTCTCTGTACCGTGATCTCTCTCTGTACCGTGATCTCTCTCTGTGTCGTGATCTCTCTCTCTGTGTCGTGATCTCTCTCTGTACCGTGATCTCTCTCTGTACCGTGATCTCTCTCTGTACCATGATCTCTCTCTGTGCCGTGATCTCTCTCTGTGCCGTGATCTCTCTCTGTACCGTGATCTCTCTCTCTGTGTCCGTGATCTCTCTCTGTGCCGTGATCTCTCTCTGTACCGTGATCTCTCTCTCTGTACCGTGATCTCTCTCTGTGCCGTGATCTCTCTCTGTGCCGTGATCTCTCTCTGTACCGTGATCTCTCTCTCTGTGCCGTGATCTCTCTCTCTGTGCCGTGATCTCTCTCTCTGTGCCGTGATCTCTCTCTCTGTGCCGTGATCTCTCTCTCTGTGTCCGTGATCTCTCTCTGTGCCGTGATCTCTCTCTGTGTCCGTGATCTCTCTCTGTGTCCGTGATCTCTCTCTGTGTCCGTGATCTCTCTCTGTGCCGTGGGGCGGCGTGGCTCAGGGGTAGAGCGGGGCGTCCAATGATCGAAGGGTTGGTGGTTCGAATCCCGCTCAAGCCCATGTCCATCCCATTGCCGTTGTGTCCTTGGGCAAGACACTTAACCTACTTGCCTCGTATGAATGTGTATGCATGTGAATGAATGTTGGTGGTGGTCGGAGGGGCCGTAGGCGATGATTATTCGCCACGCTTCCGTGAGTCTGCCTCAGGGCAGCTCTGGCTGCAATTGTAGCTTACCACCACCGGGATGACTGTGTATGAACGAATAATGGACTCTGTGAAGCGCTCTGAGTCAGAGCAACAGTCAGTCAGAGAAGAGCGCTATATAAATCCAATCCATTATTATTTATTATTCTGTACCGTGATCTCTCTCTGTGTCGTGATCTCTCTCTGTGTCCGTGATCTCTCTCTGTGCCGTGATCTCTCTCTCTGTGTCCGTGATCTCTCTCTCTGTACCGTGATTTCTCTCTGTGCCGTGATCTCTCTCTGTGTCGTGATCTCTCTCCATGCCGTGAACGCACAGCCTGAACCCGATCATCAACACACACGTGTTCGCACACAAATCCATAATCGTCCATCCTGGAGTTTGATCTCAGTCTCTGCTCTGAACAACTGAAAAAAACGTGACTTGATTGCGACGCGAGTCCAACGCCGTTCCAGAGACGTTTGTCGTGCAGCGTTTCAAAAGCCAAAGCCAGTATTTTTGTCAAAGGAAGAAGGAAAGAGAGCGGGGCAACGCCGGGATTGAGCTCGTCTAATGTTTCCAGCATGGCCGACTGTGATACCCCCCCCCCCCCGCCCCCCCACACCCCCGGAGGGCACGACTCCTGTCAGATCAACCTCAGAGAAGAACTGCAGGGAACACGGCCTAATTAGCCCCATTTAACCATTTCCTGGCCTGAAGAACTTAAACACTCGCTCGGACAATAGCCGCTCACTTAGTCAAACCCCCCGAGTGGCCCGTCGGACGGTTGGTAACATTTAGTGAAAATAATCAAAATTGAACCATAATGACTTGTGGCTCAGTCACCTGCACGTCCAGCTCAAGAGGTGCCTGTTTCACTCGCAGGTCGAAGACGGTGGATTACTGAGCGGGGGAGGGGGGGCACACTGGGGGGGGGGGGGGGGGGGGGGGGCTCAGGGGCCCTGATAGATCTAGTACCATGTTGGTGTGTGTCTTATTGTGATATCGCACTACTTTCGGTAGTAGTACGGTAGGTTCATCCGTCCACGCTATAGTGTTTTATTATTGACAGTGAGGAGGCTCGGCTAAATGGAGAAAATGATTGGCATAGATGTGAATGTGTTCTAGTTTATATATATTTATATAGTGTAAATGTTCAGGTCTGCTGGGTCATCTCGTGTCTTCAAATTCTAATTTTGAACCAACAGCTTTCTCTTTCAGTCGATTGAAAAGCACTAACAATAAACAACAAGTCAATCTGACTGAGCTCTTGATAACAAGGACTAACACTAAACAACAGGTAATATGACTGAGCTCTTGATAACAAGGACTAACACTAGACAACAGGTAAATATGACTCAGTCTTGATAACAAGGAATAACACTAGACAACAGGTAAATATGACTGAGCTCTTGATAACAAGGACTAACACTAGACAACAGGTAAATATGACTGAGCTCTTGATAACAAGGACTAACACTAGACAACAGGTAAATATGACTCAGTCTTGATAACAAGGACTAACACTAGACAACAGGTAAATATGACTGAGCTCTTGATAACAAGGACTAACACTAGACAACAGGTAATATGACTGAGCTCTTGATAACAAGGACTAACACTAGACAACAGGTAAATATGACTCAGTCTTGATAACAAGGACTAACACTAGACAACAGGTAAATATGACTGAGCTCTTGATAACAAGGACTAACACTAGACAACAGGTAATATGACTGAGCTCTTGATAACAAGGACTAACACTAGACAACAGGTAAATATGACTCAGTCTTGATAACAAGGACTAACACTAGACAACAGGTAAATATGACTGAGCTCTTGATACAAGGACTAACACTAAACAACAGGTAATATGACTGAGCTCTTGATAACAAGGACTAACACTAGACAACAGGTAAATATGACTCAGTCTTGATAACAAGGACTAACACTAGACAACAGGTAAATATGACTGAGCTCTTGATAACAAGGACTAACACTAGACAACAGGTAAATATGACTGAGCTCTTGATACAAGGACTAACACTAGACAACAGGTAAATATGACTGAGCTCTTGATACAAGGACTAACACTAGACAACAGGTAAATATGACTGAGCTCTTGATAACAAGGACTAACACTAGACAACAGGTAAATATGACTGAGCTCTTGATACAAGGACTAACACTAGACAACAGGTAAATATGACTGAGCTCTTGATAACAAGGACTAACACTAGACAACAGGTAAATATGACTGAGCTCTTGATACAAGGACTAACACTAGACAACAGGTAAATATGACTGAGCTCTTGATACAAGGACTAACACTAGACAACAGGTACATATGACTGAGCTCTTGATAACAAGGACTAACACTAGACAACAGGTAAATACTGTATGACTGAGCTCTTGATAACAAGGACTAACACTAGACAACAGGTAAATATGACTGAGCTCTTGATAACAAGGACTAACACTAGACAACAGGTAAATATGACTGAGCTCTTGATAACAAGGACTAACACTAGACAACAGGTAAATATGACTGAGCTCTTGATAACAAGGACTAACACTAAACAACAGGTAATATGACTGAGCTCTTGATAACAAGGACTAACACTAGACAACAGGTAAATATGACTCAGTCTTGATAACAAGGACTAACACTAGACAACAGGTAAATATGACTGAGCTCTTGATAACAAGGACTAACACTAGACAACAGGTAATATGACTGAGCTCTTGATAACAAGGACTAACACTAGACAACAGGTAAATATGACTCAGTCTTGATAACAAGGACTAACACTAGACAACAGGTAAATATGACTGAGCTCTTGATAACAAGGACTAACACTAGACAACAGGTAATATGACTGAGCTCTTGATAACAAGGACTAACACTAGACAACAGGTAAATATGACTCAGTCTTGATAACAAGGACTAACACTAGACAACAGGTAAATATGACTGAGCTCTTGATACAAGGACTAACACTAAACAACAGGTAATATGACTGAGCTCTTGATAACAAGGACTAACACTAGACAACAGGTAAATATGACTCAGTCTTGATAACAAGGACTAACACTAGACAACAGGTAAATATGACTGAGCTCTTGATAACAAGGACTAACACTAGACAACAGGTAAATATGACTGAGCTCTTGATACAAGGACTAACACTAGACAACAGGTAAATATGACTGAGCTCTTGATACAAGGACTAACACTAGACAACAGGTAAATATGACTGAGCTCTTGATAACAAGGACTAACACTAGACAACAGGTAAATATGACTGAGCTCTTGATACAAGGACTAACACTAGACAACAGGTAAATATGACTGAGCTCTTGATACAAGGACTAACACTAGACAACAGGTAAATATGACTGAGCTCTTGATACAAGGACTAACACTAGACAACAGGTACATATGACTGAGCTCTTGATAACAAGGACTAACACTAGACAACAGGTAAATACTGTATGACTGAGCTCTTGATAACAAGGACTAACACTAGACAACAGGTAAATATGACTGAGCTCTTGATAACCAGGACTAACACTAGACAACAGGTAAATATGACTGAGCTCTTGATAACCAGGACTAACACTAGACAACAGGTACATATGACTGAGCTCTTGATAACAAGGACTAACACTAGACAACAGGTAAATATGACTGAGCTCTTGATAACCAGGACTAACACTAGACAACAGGTACATATGACTGAGCTCTTGATACAAGGACTAACACTAGACAACAGGTAAATATGACTCACTCTTGATACAAGGACTAACACTAGACAACAGGTACATATGACTGAGCTCTTGATACAAGGACTAACACTAGACAACAGGTACATATGACTGAGCTCTTGATAACAAGGACTAACACTAGACAACAGGTAAATATGACTCAGTCTTGATAACAAGGACTAACACTAGACAACAGGTAAATATGAGTCAGTCTTGATAACAAGGACTAACACTAGACACAGGGGCGGATTTAGGATTATAGGAGATCCGGGGCTTAGCCCAGATACTGTAGGTGCCCGCCTTTTTTATTTATTTTATTTTTTATTTTATTTTTTCACCTTTTTTAATATTTTTTTGCAGGCAAGGGGTGGTTTGGAGGGGGTCAGGCACGACCCCCTCCACGGCATTTTTTTTTTAAATTTAATTAACCTGTACGTGCAATTTCCTGCAATATAGAGCCTTCAATCTTGACCAATAAAGCTGCTCTTTTCACTATAAAACTCAGTTAACCATAACGTAGTTATGGTTAGATTTATATATTGGGGGGGGATATATCATATTTTTCATATGATCAAAAAGTGGTGGAGCAAGATCATACCTTTGCTCCCCCAAGTTCAATAGTGGGAGAGCAGAGATGCTCTGAATGCTCTTATGGCCAGGCGTCTATGATTCACTGATACAAAGTAAAATAGTGCAGTGCAATAAAATATTTATCATCGTATTTTTTCGGGAGGCCGGTAAGGAGTGCATTACAGTAGTCGAGTTGGCTTGAGATAAAGGCATGGATCTGGTTTTCAGCGTCCTTTTGATTTATAAATGGCCGTACTTTAGCTATGTTTCTAAGGTGGAAGAATTATGTTTTTGTCAACTTGTTGATTGTGATTTAAAGCTTAGGTCTGAGTCTACCATGACACCAAGACTTAACTCACTCAAATACAGTTAGCAGCTGGATAGACCACAGATGGAAATTAGCTTCTGCTAAATCTGGTGCAAACATATTTTCATGTAACAATGATGAATTGTAAAAAAAAAGAAAAAAAGAAAAACATTTTTTTTTTATTTTTTTTTTATTTTTTTTTTATTTTTTTTAAATAGATTCAGGGCTTTTCAGAAAACATTCGGGGCTTGAGCCCGAGTAGCCACCCCCTAGCCCCGCCCCAAATATGACTGAGCTCTTGATACAAGAACTAACACTAACAGGGGGGGAATTCATTGTATTTGCTGTAATTTTAAAAGGTTTGTTTAAGTTTGGAGTAATATATATATATTATTATATTATCCCTTTCACTACCACACTACAGATTTAAAATTAAAAAATGCAACACTCCCAGACATACCCCACGCGAAGGTAAGGAAAAACTTCCTAAAACCTAGCAATAGGAAAAAATGCACCACAGGCAATGTGGAGGAGAGAAACCTTAGAAGGGCCGTTCAAGGGGGGATCTGCCTTCTTCGATGTCGGTGATAGTAGTGTTGCAGTAAAACAGGCGAGACAGTTGGTAAGCATGCACACATGTGTAATGAAACAGATCAAACTAATGAAGAATGTATATGAATAAACCACAAGAATCCACTTCCAAAACGGCAGCTGAACCCTGACCTGTAGACGCTCCCCTTTGCTACGAGGAGCGAAGCTGACCGTCACATGGCAACACACTGACCGTCACATGGCAACACACTGACCGTCACATGGCAACACACTGACCGTCACATGGCAACACACTGCCCGTCACATGGCGACACGCTGACCGTCACATGGCGACACGCTGCCCGTCACATGGCAACACACTGACCGTCACATGGCAACACGCCCCCCGTCACATGGCGACACACTGACCGTCACATGGCGACACGCTGCCCGTCACATGGCGACACACTGACCGTCACATGGCGACACACTGCCCGTCACATGGCAACACGCTGACCGTCACATGGCAACACGCTGCCCGTCACATGGCGACACGCTGACCGTCACATGGCGACACACTGCCCGTCACATGGCAACACACTGACCGTCACATGGCAACACACTGACCGTCACATGGCAACACACTGACCGTCACATGGAGACACGCTGCCCGTCACATGGCGACACGCTGCCCGTCACATGGCGACACGCTGCCCGTCACATGGCGACACGCCGCCCGTCACATGGCGACACACTGACCGTCACATGGCAACACACTGACCGTCACATGGCGACACGCTGACCGTCACATGGCGACACACTGCCCGTCACATGGCAACACGCTGCCCGTCACATGGCGACACGCTGACCGTCACATGGAGACACGCTGACCGTCACATGGCAACACACTGACCGTCACATGGCAACACACTGACCGTCACATGGCGACACACTGACCGTCACATGGCGACACACTGACCGTCACATGGCAACATGCCCCCCGTCACATGGCGACACGCTGACCGTCACATGGCGACACGCTGCCCGTCACATGGAGACACACTGACCGTCACATGGAGACACACTGACCGTCACATGGAGACACACTGACCATCACATGGTGACACACTGACCGTCACATGGAGACACGCTGACCGTCACATGGAGACACGCCCCCCGTCACATGGTGACACGCCCCCCGTCACATGGCGACACGCTGCCCGTCACATGGCGACACACTGACCGTCACATGGAGACACGCCCCCCGTCACATGGCAACACACTGACCGTCACATGGCAACACACTGACCGTCACATGGCGACACACTGACCGTCACATGGCGACACGCTGACCGTCACATGGCGACACACTGACCGTCACATGGAGACACGCTGACCGTCACATGGCGACACACTGCCCGTCACATGGCAACACACTGCCCGTCACATGGCGACACACTGACCGTCACATGGAGACACACTGCCCGTCACATGGCAACACACTGCCCGTCACATGGCGACACACTGACCGTCACATGGAGACACACTGACCGTCACATGGAGACACGCTGACCGTCACATGGAGACACACTGACCGTCACATGGAGACACGCTGACCGTCACATGGTGACACACTGACCGTCACATGGAGACACGCTGCCCGTCACATGGCGACACACTGACCGTCACATGGAGACACGCTGACCGTCACATGGCGACACACTGACCGTCACATGGCGACACACTGACCGTCACATGGCGACACACTGACCGTCACATGGCGACACACTGACCGTCACATGGCGACACACTGACCGTCACATGGAGACACACTGCCCGTCACATGGCGACACACTGACCGTCACATGGTGACACGCCCCCCGTCACATGGCGACACGCTGCCCGTCACATGGCGACACGCTGCCCGTCACATGGCGGCACGCTGCCCGTCACATGGCGACACACTGACCGTCACATGGCGACACACTGACCGTCACATGGAGACACGCTGCCCGTCACATGGCAACACACTGACCGTCACATGGCAACACGCTGCCCGTCACATGGCGACACGCTGCCCGTCACATGGCGACACACTGACCGTCACATGGCAACACACTGCCCGTCACATGGCGACACACTGACCGTCACATGGAGACACACTGACCGTCACATGGCGACACACTGCCCGTCACATGGCAACACACTGACCGTCACATGGAGACACGCTGCCCGTCACATGGCAACACACTGACCGTCACATGGAGACACGCTGCCCGTCACATGGCGACACGCCCCCCGTCACATGGTGACACGCCCCCCGTCACATGGCGACACGCCCCCCGTCACATGGTGACACGCCCCCCGTCACATGGTGACACGCCCCCCGTCACATGGCGGCACGCTGCCCGTCACATGGCGACACGCTGCCCGTCACATGGCAACACACTGACCGTCACATGGCGACACGCCGCCCGTCACATGGCAACACACTGACCGTCACATGGCGACACGCCGCCCGTCACATGGCAACACACTGACCGTCACATGGCGACACGCCGCCCGTCACATGGCAACACACTGACCGTCACATGGAGACACGCCGCTGCAGGGTGTGAAGTGCTCTACCTCCTCACTCCAGCCGTGTGCCTTTCCATGCTGTGCCCACGAGACAAAAGACATCGTGGTGGGGGCATCAATAAATAATAGACAATGCCTCGGTCATAGATCACCATTAGTATTGTCTAGCCGTGTTCCCTGGCTTAGAGAGACACACACACGACGCTAATCATAAGCCTATTTATGAGTCATAGATTGATTCTCTCTGCGCCCGGCGTTCGGCGACACAGATCAGATCAGACACAGAGAGGAAGCGGTGTGCGCCGGCGGTTGTAGTCGTCCCCGTTCTAATTAAATTGAAGGCCTGATTGTTTACCCAGACGATCGCATGTCACGGTCGCGGCGGATTAGTGCCCGGGATGCCACGTTTAACCTTTAAACGGAGCGCCTTTGTGATGCTAACTAGTGTCACTCGGAGTATATTGTACAAGAGGGGATTATTATGAAACCGGAGAGTGCGCGCCTCGTGACCGGCCGGCGTTAGGTCGGTATATTAAGCTTGTGTACTGTACCGCTTAGACCGGCGCTTTGGCGTTTTTCAAGTGACCGCGTATTGAGGTGGGCATATTCCAGGGACTGCAACGTTTTATTTATTTGTATCCACTTTTTCTCCTCCTGTTGTTTCTGTGTTTTTCTCCCATCCCAATTTAGTCGTTATGCCCTTCCTGGTCGTTGCTCGCATGTGCTCCCCACTGGTCGGTCTAGGGAGCCCTGAAGTCTATCAGATGCTTCCTCCGAAGCAGAAGAAGACAGCCAGCAGCATCTTTTCACCCGCC
>NW_028173137.1:232662-237662 GCF_963971535.1 Notolepis coatsorum
AGGTCGTTTACAGCTTCAATCAATCAATCAATCAAATGTATTTATATAGCACATTTAAACATGACAATTGTCAACCAAAGTGCTTCACAAAGGATGCTTGGTTCATACACATACAGCTCATTATAGTAATATTCCACAATTATTACATTGATAGTAATAATGGCACACAGTCATAAATTCACCAACATGCGCATTTGTTATACATGCAGGACTCTTTGAGACAGACATATGCCTTGGCTCCCCCCTCCAGCACGCATACGAGTTAGCTGCCATCACCAACGTGAGGCGCTGGGCCATACACGTAGGAGGGGGGGTGGGGGGGAGGGGGCTGGGGGTGGGGTTTTGGCCGCATGCCACTCTTATCTCCAAGAGGGCCTTCGACTCCAGCAGCTCTCAGTTCGACCTTGGAGTCGTCCAGGAATTTGTTTTGGCTGACTGACTGGCAACATTTCCCCAGTCACGTCGATTTAAATTTGATTTTGAGTAGAGTGAATTATAACTCTATTGGTTTGAGTGGAGTGAGTTTTAACAACTCCGTCCAAATGACTGAATGCATTAGTCCAAGTGTCCAAGTGTCTTAATCAGTTCATTTTGGTAGGTCCTGTGCGCGGTAAACAGATCCAAAATCTTCTTGTTGCAATCCCAAAAGCTTCGATAATCCAAATGTCCACGACTTCAAGTTGGTAGCCCGATTGAAATGTTGCAGAGGCAGAGAGGGTTAGCCTTATTCTGCTTCCTTGACGAAAATATGCAATCCACTGATTAGATCTATTTCGAGTTGATTTGAGTATAGTCCGACAACCGGCACAGAGCACAGCAGCGTCAGGCTTCATGGAGGCAGTAGAGGCGGCGGTAGGAACGGCCTTGAGGAGCCTGGGGAGAGGAGAGAAATGCGACTGTCTCTGGGAAGGCTGGGAACATAGCTTGGTTGAAGTTCCCTGTAGCACTGATGTTTATGCCGAGATAGGTGTAGTTTTTTGTGGTTTCTAGGGAAATTGTGTCTAGGAGGAATTTGTGTTTTTGTTGTTGTAGGCTGGGCCTTTTTTGGAATATCATAATTTTAGTTTTGTTTAGGTTTACTGTCAGTGCCCATGTCTGGGAGAATTTGTGCAGAAGGTCAAGGTGCTGTTGTAGCCCTTCTTTAGTTGGGGACAGCAGCACCAGGTCATCTGCAAACAGTAGACATTTGACTTCTGTGTTTGCTAGGGGGATGCCAGGTGCTGCAGTTTGTTCCAATGTTTTTGCCAGTTCATTTATGTATATGTTGAAGAGGGTTGGACTCAAACTGCACCCCTGTCTAACCCTGCGGTGTTGAGGGAAGAAGTCTGTGAGTTTTTCCTCAATCCTCACAGCACATGTGTTGTTGGTATACATTGACTTTATGAGGTTGTAGGTTTTCCCTCCAATGCCACTATCTAATAGTTTGTACAGCAGACCCTCGTGCCAAATTGAGTCAAATGCTTTTTGGAAGTCAACGAAACAGGAGTATACTTTG
Source organism: Notolepis coatsorum (assembly GCF_963971535.1). Taxonomy (NCBI): domain Eukaryota; kingdom Metazoa; phylum Chordata; class Actinopteri; order Aulopiformes; family Paralepididae; genus Notolepis; species Notolepis coatsorum. Next base: position 234,158 of record NW_028173137.1, read on the forward strand.
CTTTTATTTTTATTTAATTGGTTGTCAATTAGTATGGGGGCGACGTGTCGGGCCAACGCAGTAGGGGGCAGCTGGCAGGACCATGCTGCCTGGTCTGCACTACATTTCAATGTGTTGGAATTGAAGGCAGTCCTTCTGGTCCTCAAACGGCTCGGCCACCTTGTGGTGGGCAAGCATGTTTTGATCAGGATGGACAACACGACATCAGCGTCGTATATTGACAGAAGGGAAGGAGTACGCTCCCCCCTTCTGCACCGGGCGGTGGTCGAGCTCTGGCTATGGCCGTTTCTCAATCTGCGCAGCCTGAGGGCTCTCCACATCCCGGCAGGGAGAATGTGGGTGCAGATGTGATGTCGCAGGGCGGTCCTCACCCTGACGAGTGGGGACTACGTCCAGACATAGTCGGACAGGTCTGGGACCGATTCCGTGGCCGCCCGGGATTCTGTACGCATCCCCCCCCATACACCTGATAGCTCAGCTGTTGGGGCGGGAACGTCAGGAGCGCGGGACTTTTATCCTGGTCGCGCCGGGCCGGGGCTCAGCTGTGTTGTTCCTGGCCCTGATTCAGCTCTTGGTGGCCCCACCGTGGCCTGTTCCGTGGTCACCGCGGGCCCTCTCTCAGGCACGTGGAACTCTGTTCTGCCTCCTCTTCTGGGGCAGCCTCTAGGCTTGGCTGCTGAAAGAGTGAATCTGGTGGGGATGCGTCTTGACTCTTCTGTGGTTAACGCCATCCGGTACGTGCGCGCTCCGTCCACTACCGTGGCTTATGCTGGGAAGTGGCGTATGGTCGAGAGTGGGGGCAGAACATTGTTAAGCCACCCTCTTGTGAAACGTTTCCTGCTTGGCGCTCGGCGTCTCAAGCCTGTGGAACGTTCTCTGTCTCCAAGTTGGGACCTCCAACTGGTCCTGGGCTGGTTGTCGGAGGCCCCGTTTGAGCCTCTTGAGCAGGCGCCGTTGGATCGGCTATCCTTTTGGCCATCACCTCCACTAAGCGCGTGGGTGAGCTGTGTGCTCTCTCAGTGTGGCCTGAGTGCCTGTCTATTCGATAGCGGTGCGACTCTGAGGCCTAATCCAGTCTTCGTGCCAAAGAATGTCCGGAGCTCTTTTCGCTCCAGGGATATTGTGGTTCAGGCATTTCATCCGCCTCCTCACGCTAGTGAGTTGGAGGCGAGCCTTTACCTGTCGTGTCCTGTCCGTGCACTGGGGGTTTGCCTCAGTCGGACACAGGATCTCAGGGCTTCCGATCAACTGTTGTTACGGTGGCCCTCGCGCGGGTAAGGCGCTGTCCAAGCAGCGCCTGTCACATTGGTTGTGCAAGGGCATTGCCCTTTGCTACATGTTGGCTGGACAGGGCCCCCCCTGGGGGTGTCAGGGCGCACTCCACTCATGGAGTGGCGGCCTCTGCCGCCCTGTTAGGGGGGGCCTCGGTGGAGGACATCTGTGCTGCGGCCTCCTGGTCCTCCCCGGGTCCTTTCGTTAAGTTTTACCTCGTGGACATGACTGGGGGTTCTGTCTCCCAGGCGGTTCTGAGGTCTGGGACCTCTCCTGCGTCCCGCCATTTGGTGGGCTAGCAGGGGTGTGTGGGTGTGGGCCACGGGGTGCTGTGTCACACGTGGTCCCGCATGTGCGTTCAGGGGTGCCTGGTTCCCCCTTTTTTCACACTTTGGTGGAGTTGACTGCCTCCCCCCCTTCATTAGGACGGGCGGGTGGACGGGACTCCCCTCCTCCCTGGCTGGGGCTTACGGGCCCTCAGGGGGTACACTTGTCGGGCCACACGTCCACTCTGCCGCATATCTCATTGGCAGAGCGAGACGCGATAGCCAAGTATGATATATGACGAAAGGTTATTTCATAACCTAGTTATATGAATACTGGCTGAGCGTCTTGCTCTTAGCGCCCTGAGGTCCCTTGGATGGTTTTCCGCTTATGGAAATCGATCTGGGAAGGTGGAGCGTGACCATTTCCGGCGTCATATAGGGAGACGCATGGGAGTGGCTTGGTCATGTGCAAGTGGGTGCATTTGTTTTTTTCGCGTGCACGCTAGGTGCGTGGCGATAAGAGGATATCTCATTGGCAGAGCGAGACGCTCAGCCAGTATTCATATAACTAGGTTATGAAATAACCTTTCGCTAAGGACTCTACATGCTTGAGCAACCGCAACGCAACTGCGACACGACATGGACAACGCAACAATGTTCCAAGCACTCAGCATTTATACTTCTGCAATGACTACATGCAGCCTAAGCAACATTGTACCCCGTATGTAGCTAGGTTCCCTAGATGAAACATAACCGATTTCCCTTCTCAACCGACCCATTGATAACAACCCATATAATAGCCATGTTTATGTGTGTTTCTGCTCATGTTCTTGTATATGGGGCATTCTAACAAATTAGTTCAAAGTGCGGCCCCACAACAAGAAAAACTATTTAACAAAACAATTAAGTATTCAGACATAAGATATTTACTAAGAATATGTTATGATCTATTTAAACCCAAGGCATTAAATTAGATTGTGATGAGCAAAATATATACAAAATCATCATTTATAGGGTACTTTCTATTGGGAAGTAGCTGTCCCAAACCCTGACCCGTACATTTTAATGTATGTAAATAACACTTTTTTTAACAATTCTTTTTTTAGATTTAGTTCAATGGTGTAATTTCAAAGATCTTCATGATTAAGTTTAAACAGAAGTTAAAAGATTTAGATTTATTGTGGGTTTAATTTTTTTATTAAAAAAACTATACTAAAAAAAATGGTGTCCCTATAGCTATAGTTTTCATGTCACTACCGAAACACAGGAGTTTTAGTCGATTGGCTGAGCCTGGTTTTTAGCCACACCCCTGCATTTTTGACCAGGCAGTGACACTGCCTCCCTGTCCCTCATGGCTGCATGGTAAGTAGTTAAATCCCATCATTTTGAAATAAACATTTTATTTTTATTGATTTAATTGTGAAAACCTTCAAGAATTTTTTTCAAAAATACTCTTTAGAGAAGGGAAGGAAACACAATCTTAACAGGTTAATATAATACCTTTTTACTATAGGGTATTACTACGTTTTGGTAGTGAACATTTTTGGGAGAGGAAAAACATTCCAAAAGATTCTGAAAATACAATATAAAAATTGGTACAATATTATATTCTGACAAAGTTTTGAAAATAAACATACAACATTTCAATATATTTCCAACCTGACTTTCAACCAATTCGGTAGAACTAGTGTAATATAGTTATATTTAGTTTGTTTGTTACGTTTGCTAGTTTAGATTAGTTGTAATGTTAGTTTAAGTAAATTTTAACGTTAGCTAACGTTAGATAAGTTAACGTTAGCTAAGTTAGCAGCAGGGATGGACGCCGTTGTGCAAATGCAGCTACAGGCAATCGATGATGAGGAAGAAGAGCTGCTGATTTTAATCGGCAGGAGAGAGAGAGCTCGTCAAAGCCGTATATAATATAATATCCCTGGCCTGTGGTACGGTCGTAGGCACGACAGTGCAGC
>NW_028173137.1:242662-271366 GCF_963971535.1 Notolepis coatsorum
ACTTTGAAATAGTACATTAAAATAAAAAGTATCTAAAGGTAAATTGCAAGTATACTCTCAGAAATATATTTCTATGAGCTTTTAACACAGTTTATATACTCAAAATATACTTTTAGTATGGAAGAAGAATATACAGGTTTTTGAGTTGGGTAGCTCATTTATATCAGCTGTTACCTTTTCTTTCCTTTAATGCTCATGGTAAAGGACTGCAGCATACCACACATATTCAGTTAGCGCACAGCTGAAACCATGACAGGCCTGTACAAAAGGAGATAATTGTGTTTTCATAACTTTGCCCACTGAGTGCGACATTCTGAGGCACGTTTTCTAGTTGCTACTTTAAGCGGAGAAAATGTGCTGTTGTTGGATATAGGACCTAATCACATCACTCAGACATTAGACACACAATCACCACATGAAAGTCACATGCCAGTCTGCAAATTCCTACCAAAACACTGGTGTCATGTTTGAAATCCCTCAATACCTAAACAAGCAGACATGTACTAACCCTACTACCCTCAGAACCTACACAATCAGACAGAAGCTACTAACCATACTACCCTCAGTACCTACACAATCAGACAGAAGCTACTAACACTACTACCCTCAGTACCTACTAGTGTTGTCAAAAATATCGAAATATCGATACATATCGATACTGAATATTTAAACCGGTTTCGATACTCATTTCCTGAAATACCGATACTTTCTGCAGTATCGATACCAGCTGGCTTGCTGGCAGTGTTCTACCACAAGTTGTTGACAGACAGACACGTTGTTGCAGAGCACGCTTGGCCCTCCTCCTCCTCCGCTGCAGCCCTCCCCCTCGCAGACCTGTCTTCAGTTTGTAAACAAAAGATTTTAGCTCCGAATATGCCTCCGCAACTTGTGCTTGTGGATAAAGAAAACAGCAGAAGTGCTGTTTGGAAGTACTTCGGGTTTGAAGTAAACGACGAAGGAAAAGCGAAAGCGTTGTTACAGAGCAGTGCCAACGATAGCTATTAGCTAACGTTAGCTTATGCTAGCTAGCTGGCCACCTTTATAATTACTTCATGGAAACGGAGTAACGTTAAGTCGAGTTCATACTAACTACACTAGTACACGTATGAACTCGACATAACGTTACCCCGTTTCGGGAAAAGCTAAAGATGCCACGATGCCCATTTGCAAGCGTTGTTACAGAGCAGTGCCAATGATAGCTATTAGCTAACGTTAACTTATGCTAGCTAGCTGGCCACCTTTATAATTACTTCATGGAAACGGAGTAACGTTAAGTCGTGTTCATACTAACTACCCCGTTTCCATGAAGTGTTTAAGTAGCAGCAATCTTGTTGAAAATGTAACGTTAATAAATGCTCCGAGTCCGAGCATAGCTCCGGAGATCTCTCTCTCTCTCTCTCTCTCTCTCTCTCTCTCTCTCTCTCTCTCTCTCTCTCTCTCTCTCTCTCTCTCTGTCATGAAAATTGTTGTAGTTGTTGTTTTAACCAAATAAAAAGCAGCAGCACTATTGCATAACTGAGTCATGTTTGCTATGTATTTCTTTCTTTAGGGGAGTTTGTTTCACAGTTTTAGCATGATGTTTTATAGATGGCTAGGTTAAACAGGTTTTTGTTTTTAAGAGGGGTTTGATTTAGATTAGATAATTTAGTTATTTTTAAATGTCTGATCTAAAGATAAACAAATGGTTTTAAAAGTGTTATATTTATCTTCTCTTATAGTACCAGAGAGAAGCTGAGGAGAATCAACCAGCAACAAAAGCAAAATTTGTAAAAAAAAATATATATATATATATATATATATTTTTTTTTTTTTTGTATAGAAAATATCTATACTTTCGATACTTTTCAAGGTATCGTATCAAAGTCGAAATTCTAGTATCGTGACAACACTAGTACCTACACAATCAGACAGAAGCTACTAACACTACTACCCTCAGGACCTAACCAACCAGACAGAAGCTACTAACCCTACTACCCTCAGGACCTACACAATCAGACAGAAGCTACTAACCCTACTACCCTCAGTACCTACACAATCAGACAGAAGCTACTAACCCTACTACCCTCAGTACCTACACAATCAGACAGAAGCTACTAACACTACTACCCTCAGTACACAATCAGACATAAGCTACTAACACTACTATCCTCAGTACCTCCACAACCAGACAGAAGTTATTGATTCTACTACCCTCAGTACCTCCACAACCAGACAGAAGCTACTAACCCTACTACCTTCAGTACTGTCTACACACTACAGACAGAAGCTACTAACCCTACTACCTTCAGTACTACACACTCAGACAGAAGCTACTGCTGACGGATGATGGATTGTTTAGAGGCCTCTCTTCCAGTGTTCATGCCCAGGTGGCCAAAAAGTTCCGGCCCATTAATGGCCTGTATCCGGCAGGCCGGAAGAAATTAGTCGGCCCAAGTCCGGCTGCCAGAGTCGGCCAAGTAGGCGGCAATGACTGACTGGCCGATTCCGGCCCGAGTACACTGGGCCAGGTCCGGGGTTGCCGGAAGCGGTGAACGTCCGGATTGGCCGAGTAGGCGGCAATGACTGACTGGCCGATTCCGGCCCGAGTACACTGGGCCATGTCCGGGGTTGCCGGAAGCGGTGAACGTCGGGTTGCCTAAAGCAGCCCAGATGCGACCCACACACACTGGGCCAGGTTTGGTTGCCCGAAGCCTAGCCGACACTGCCAATGCAATGGTACTACACAGTAAATTCCGCAGAGTACATTTGACTCAAACTGAGTACATTTGATTCAAACTGAGTAAAGAAATGTTACTCAGTTTGAGTGAAATGTACTCAGTTTGAGTCAAATTTACTTTGCGGAATTTACTGTGTACCCAGTATTCTGCCAGAGCTACTCCACTATCTGCCTATGACCATACATTACCGGAAATACAGTAGGAAATGGTTGATTAGTAATACAATGCCACATATTTAAGGACCCTTCCCTTTACCAATGGAGTATTGGCATGTCCCGCATTGAACAATTCAGAAGTTTACATGCTGTCTCCTACCTCACTGAAATATATTCTCAGTGTATGTGCACATTGTACACAATATACACCATTCTGCAGTGAAGCTCAAATATCAAGTAAAGTAACAATTACCCCCATACATGCTACTTTTTCCAGTTAAAAATGACAACTTGAATAGATATTTAAACATTTATTAACAAAAAAATATCACATCCTCCTCTCTGAACCCAACGACAAAGCCTCCAATGAAATTAACCCATTGTTCCCCTGCAACAGCTTCTCCCACAGGGGATCTTTGATTAAACACCTGCTATCAGAAGAATATAGACAGTCAGAAAAAAAGTTAAGTTTACTACTTAAGTACATTTAAAAGTAGAAACTTTGACTTTTACTCAAGTGTGTACTTTCACTTAAACTTTCATGTTAGTCTAGCTTAGCAAATTTTTTTAGGAGAATTAATACAAAAACGAGTGATATGGCCGTTCAGTTGTAAATGAAAGCCTGCATTTAGTAAGACGTTGTTTATAAATGTATTTTGGTTTAGTTATGAATGAATGACAGCATCTCTATAGCACAGCTCTATTACTAGGACATAAAGTGCTTTGGAATGACTGTATACATCATTCACAACGGGTGGCCCCAGCAGGAATCAAACTCCTAACCGTGACAGTGTTAGTGCCATGCTCGGAGTGCCAAGCACAAGACCCCAATGTTATGCGGGGCTCTGCTCATAGGCGGGCGGCTCGTGGCGTGGCTCGTAGTCCTGGTTGTAGAAGCAACCGTCGCCCTCCATGGAGACCCCCCTCCTCCCGCGTCACCCCAGCGAGGTGGCGGGTGGTGACCCTGACGAGGTGAGCCATGGTGGGGTGGCGGGGGGCCGGCAGGGGGAGGCCCCTGGGGGGGGCTCCGGAGAAAAGCGCCAGGGGGCCGGGCCGGCAGTTTATGGAGGGAGCGGGAGGTGATGCCAGTGAGGAGGGAGTTACAGTAGTCCAGGAGGGAAAAGATGAAGGCGTGTATGAGGGATTCAGCAGCAGGGGGTAGAGGCAGTGACGGATTTTGGCAATGTTGCGGAGGTGAAAATATGAAGTTGACAATGGAGCGGACATGGGGTCAAATGAGAGGGTGGGGTCGAGGATGACACAGAGGTTGCGGACTAGGGGGGAGGGGGTGATGGTGGAGTCATTGATGGTGAGTGTGATGTAATACAATAATTTATACTGTAGCATTACAAACCATTTGACAGCCAGGTCCTGCACCTCCGTTCTTGTCCTCTAGGAGCCATCGCAGCATGGCCAAGACCTTCCTCATCCAGCATACTGTCCGGGTGTAACTTATTGCCAGCGGAAGAGTGCAAGAATGCTTCCGCATTCGTCACCGCACGCCAGTACGGTAATGCGCCTTTCCTTTCGCCCCGCTCAGACAAATGCATGTAGTACATTGCAACACAACGCAGCATTTCCGCGGCTGTCTTTAACTAGCAGGACGCTAGTGGGCTAGTCGCTAAAATATATAATTGTACCAACACAGATATTAGGCAGTACACACATTGTCCTGCAATACATGTACAGTGAATGCACAGCTACATTCGCCATATATTTCTATCGCTGCTGCGGTCTATAGTGAAATGCAATATTATTATTATTATTGTAAAGATTATCATTACAATCGCAGCCTGGAGGCAATGTTACAAGTGTACGAGGGTTGTGTGCAAAGAGCACAGCCTCTCAATTTGCACAACGTGCACAAAATAATAATTGTAATGATCTTTACAATAATAATAATATTGCATTTCACTGTAGACCGCAGCAGCGATAGAAATATATGGCGAATGTAGCTGTGCATTCACTGTACATGTATTGCAGGACAATGTGTGTACTGCCTAATATCTGTGTTGGTACAATTATATATAAAACGATATATATATTTGAGCGACTAGCCCACTAGCGAGGCAACCTCCTGCACCATCGCAGCAGCGCCGAGCGTGGTGATACAAGCGGGCTGCTCTGAGGAAAGGAGCCCCTTCACGCTAGTGGGCTAGTCGCTCAAATATATATCGTTTTATATATAATTGTACCACCAACACAGATATTAGGCAGTACACACATTGTCCTGCAATACATGTACAGTGAATGCACAGCTACATTCGCCATATATTTCTATCGCTGCTGCGGTCTACAGTGAAATGCAATATTATTATTATTGTAAAGATCATTACAATTATTATTTTGTGCACGTTGTGCAAATTGAGAGGCTGTGCTCTTTGCACACAAGCCTCGTACACTTGTAACATTGCCTCTCCAGGCTGCGATTGTAATGATAATCTGTACAATAATAATAATAATAATAATAATATTGCATTTCACTGTAGACCGCAGCAGCGATAGAAATATATGGCGAATGTAGCTGTGCATTCACTGTATGTATTGCAGGACAATGTGTGTACTGCCTAATATCTGTGTTGGTACAATTATATATAAAACGATATATATTTTAGCGACTAGCCCACTAGCGTCCTGCTAGTTAAAGACAGCCGAGGTTGAGTAGTTTCTTCTGATATCACTTTCAAACTCCAAGTGATTCATTGCAATGTACGCGGAAATGCTGCGTTGTGTTGCAATGTACTACATGCATTTGTCTGAGCGGGGCGAAAGGAAAGGCGCATTACCGTACTGGCGTGCGGTGACGAATGCGGAAGCATTCTTGCACTCTTCCGCTGGCAATAAGCTACACGCATACTGTCCTTCTGAAGCTCTGAAGTCATTAGTGGCCATGAACCTAAAGAGAGAGAGCGAGAATACGTTAGTAGATAGTCTAAGGCCAGTGATTCTCAATATTATTTTGCATATCTAGGACCTCTAATTTAGTCCATGTCATGCACATCTACATAAAATATACTGTAGCATTACAAACCATTTGACAGCCAGGTCCAGCACCTTTCCGTTCTTGTCTTCTAGGAGCCATCGCAGCATGGCCAAGACCTTCCTCATCCAGCATACTGTCCTTCTGAAGGTCTGAAGTCATTAGTGGCCATGAACCTAGAGAGAGCGAGAATACGTTAGTAGATAGTCTAAGGCCAGTGATTCTCAATATTATTTTGCATATCTAGGACCTCTAATTTAGTCCATGTCATGCACATCTACATAAAATATACTGTAGCATTACAAACCATTTGACAGCCAGGTCCAGCACCTCTCCGTTCTTGTCTTCTAGGAGCCATCGCAGCATGGCCAAGACCTTCCTCATCCAGCATACTGTCCTTCTGAAGGTCTGAAGTCATTAGTGGCCATGAACCTAGAGAGAGCGAGAATACGTTAGTAGATAGTCTAAGGCCAGTGATTCTCAATATTATTTTGCATATCTAGGACCTCTAATTTAGTCCATGTCATGCACATCTACATAAAATATACTCTAGCATTACAAACCATTTGACAGCCAGGTCCAGCACCTCTCCGTTCTTGTCTTCTAGGAGCCATCGCAGCATGGCCAAGACCTTCCTCATCCAGCATACTGTCCTTCTGAAGGTCTGAAGTCATTAGTGGCCATGAACCTAGAGAGAGCGAGAATACGTTAGTAGATAGTCTAAGGCCAGTGATTCTCAATATTATTTTGCATATCTAGGACCTCTAATTTAGTCCATGTCATGCACATCTACATAAAATATACTGTAGCATTACAAACCATTTGACAGCCAGGTCCAGCACCTCTCCGTTCTTGTCTTCTAGGAGCCATCGCAGCATGGCCAAGACCTTCCTCATCCAGCATACTGTCCTCCTGAAGGTCTGAAGTCATTAGTGGCCATGAACCTAGAGAGAGCGAGAATACGTTAGTAGATAGTCTAAGGCCAGTGATTCTCAATATTATTTTGCATATCTAGGACCTCTAATTTAGTCCATGTCATGCACATCTACATAAAATATACTCTAGCATTACAAACCATTTGACAGCCAGGTCCAGCACCTCTCCGTTCTTGTCTTCTAGGAGCCATCGCAGCATGGCCAAGACCTTCCTCATCCAGCATACTGTCCTTCTGAAGGTCTGAAGTCATTAGTGGCCATGAACCTAGAGAGAGCGAGAATACGTTAGTAGATAGTCTAAGGCCAGTGATTCTCAATATTATTTTGCATATCTAGGACCTCAAATTTAGTCCATGTCATGCACATCTACATACTGTAGCATCCATCAACACAGGATGACCCTTTCCAGCTGTTGAAATGAAAGTCCCAGATTGAAAAGTATATATATACACAGTCACACACACAATAAAACATTGTATACATCACTTACAAGCATGACCACTTGAAGATCTTGAAGACTTGGTAGATCTTGACCGTCTTGGGAGAGAGAGAGAGAAGGCATTACAGGATGACTCTTTGAAAATGATGTCCCAGATTAAAAAGTATATATTATATATACACAGTCACACACACAATAAAAACCACAACCACTTGAAGTATACGGGTAGTTGTTATTGAGCTGTCTTCTGCTTTCATGTCGTTGTTGAGAGACAGCACTGTAACAGTATTTGCTACATTAACAATGAAATTATATATTTTATAATTAAATTAAACCATGAAAGATCTGCGTGATATGCATTGGTTAGCTAACGTCAGTATTCTACAGTCTAGGCCTGCTAGCAGTAGTGCTTTTATTACAGATCCCGCCAGTTTCATAATATCGAGCAAATAACGTTACAGTAGACTAGTCACTGAAACACAGACTAAACAGCATTTATATCAGCAGCACGCATTACTTATAAATAATAAAATATATGTGTTGCACAATTACCCGAGATGAGAACAGTTGGTGACAACGTGAGGCTCTGCCTGTAGCAGTGTATGTAGCCTATATATGTGTTGCACAATTACCTGAGATGAGAACAGTTGGTGACAACGTGAGGCTCTGCCTGTAGCAGTGTATGTAGCCTATATAGCTAACGTGAGCTCGCGCTACACTCAGTGTATGTAGCATAGATATCTATAGATATCTGTGTTCTATAGATATCTATGGTATGTAGCCTATATAGCTAACGTGAGCTCGCGGCCTCGCGCTACACTCAGTGTATGTAGAGCTAGTAGCTAACGTGAGCTCGCGCTACACTCAGTGTATGTAGAGCTAGTAGCTAACGTGAGCTCGCGCTACACTCACTGAAACACAGACTAAACAGCACTCATTTATATTAGCGGTATTACTTATAAATAATCAAAAATATCTGCATAAATTACCTGAGATGAGAAGAAATGCAACCGTGTCATACTGGTCTGGTCTGACTGTGCCGCGCGCGACGCCGTCAATTCAAAATTTCAAAAACCACAATGCATTGTGGGGATCCCCCCCCCCACAATGCAACGCAGCTGTTAGTCAGTGTTGCCAAATGACAATTATTATTTATATTACTTTATATAACAGTTACTCAATCAACTTGCTTTATGCCTACAATCTCTCTGACAAATCTCAATGGCACAAGAATAACTTAAAATAATACTAATAATAATAATAATAATAATAATAATAATAATAATAATAATAATAATAATAATAATAATAATAATAATAATAATAATAATAATAATAATAATAATAATAATAATAATAATAATAATAATAGCTCTCTTTTCAAGTAAAATAATATGAAATAATGTTCGAATTAATACATCTTTAACAAATTATAGGCAGTATAGTATTTGTTTCAAGTTTAAAGTTCAATAACTTCGTTTTTATATACTTTACAGTGAAAATGTTGGTTTTGATTGATTGATTGATTGATTGATTGATTGATTGAAAACTTTATTAACAGATTGCAGAATGGGTACAATACAGTACAGCTCAATACATACAATTGTTAAGGGCATGCAGACCAGAGAAAGACGTTCGTCTTGTTTACATCAGGGACCCCCATTTTCAATTCATCATAACATGACATGTGACATACAGATAGACACTTCTATACATTTATGACATACCAGATTTGCAAATACAGTAGGCCTACTGTTTGTGATACAAAAAGAGTCTAGAAAAGAGCCTAGGATTTACTAACCTAGTGTGCTGGTCCAGCTTTAACAAATTATCTCTGTATCTTTTCAATGTAAATAATAAATCAGTAACCAGTATTGTTATGTTAGCGTACTGAGCTGCGGTTAAAGGCCTTAACCACAGGTTAAAGGCCTTAACCACAGTTGTTATGTTAGCTACTGAGCTGCTGCAGGCCTTAACCACAGTATTATGTTAGCTATGAGCTGCTAACTATAGAGGCCATAACCACAGTATTACATATACTCTTGTTAGCTTTATGAGGCTACATCAACACGCTCCTATGAGTGCAGCATATGCAGCTTTATGAGGCTACATCAACATCCTATGAGTGCAGCTATAATATTAGCTTTATGAGGCTACATCAACATGCAGGCTCCTATGAGTGCAGCTATTTAAAGGCCTTAACCACAGTTGTTATGTTAGCTACTGAGCTGCTGGTTAAAGGCCTTAACTACAGTGTTGTTATGTTAGCTACTGAGCTGCTGGTTAAAGGCCTTAACTACAGTGTTGTTATGTTAGCTACTGAGCTGCTGCAGGCCTTAACCACAGTATTATGTTAGCTATGAGCTGCTAACTATAGAGGCCATAACCACAGTATTACATATACTCTTGTTAGCTTTATGAGGCTACATCAACACGCTCCTATGAGTGCAGCATATGCAGCTTTATGAGGCTACATCAACATCCTATGAGTGCAGCTATAATATTAGCTTTATGAGGCTACATCAACATGCAGGCTCCTATGAGTGCAGATATTTAAAGGCCTTAACCACAGTTGTTATGTTAGCTACTGAGCTGCTGGTTAAAGGCCTTAACTACAGTGTTGTTATGTTAGCTACTGAGCTGCTGGTTAAAGGCCTTAACTACAGTGTTGTTATGTTAGCTACTGAGCTGCTGCAGGCCTTAACCACAGTATTATGTTAGCTATGAGCTGCTAACTATAGAGGCCATAACCACAGTATTACATATACTCTTGTTAGCTTTATGAGGCTACATCAACACGCTCCTATGAGTGCAGCATATGCAGCTTTATGAGGCTACATCAACATCCTATGAGTGCAGCTATAATATTAGCTTTATGAGGCTACATCAACATGCAGGCTCCTATGAGTGCAGCTATTTAAAGGCCTTAACCACAGTTGTTATGTTAGCTACTGAGCTGCTGGTTAAAGGCCTTAACTACAGTGTTGTTATGTTAGCTACTGAGCTGCTGGTTAAAGGCCTTAACTACAGTGTTGTTATGTTAGCTACTGAGCTGCTGCAGGCCTTAACCACAGTATTATGTTAGCTATGAGCTGCTAACTATAGAGGCCATAACCACAGTATTACATATACTCTTGTTAGCTTTATGAGGCTACATCAACACGCTCCTATGAGTGCAGCATATGCAGCTTTATGAGGCTACATCAACATCCTATGAGTGCAGCTATAATATTAGCTTTATGAGGCTACATCAACATGCAGGCTCCTATGAGTGCAGCTATTTAAAGGCCTTAACCACAGTTGTTATGTTAGCTACTGAGCTGCTGGTTAAAGGCCTTAACTACAGTGTTGTTATGTTAGCTACTGAGCTGCTGGTTAAAGGCCTTAACTACAGTGTTGTTATGTTAGCTACTGAGCTGCTGCAGGCCTTAACCACAGTATTATGTTAGCTATGAGCTGCTAACTATAGAGGCCATAACCACAGTATTACATATACTCTTGTTAGCTTTATGAGGCTACATCAACACGCTCCTATGAGTGCAGCATATGCAGCTTTATGAGGCTACATCAACATCCTATGAGTGCAGCTATAATGTTAGCTTTATGAGGCTACATCAACATGCAGGCTCCTATGAGTGCAGCTATTTAAAGGCCTTAACCACAGTTGTTATGTTAGCTACTGAGCTGCTGGTTAAAGGCCTTAACTACAGTGTTGTTATGTTAGCTACTGAGCTGCTGCAGGCCTTAACCACAGTATTATGTTAGCTATGAGCTGCTAACTATAGAGGCCATAACCACAGTATTACATATACTCTTGTTAGCTTTATGAGGCTACATCAACACGCTCCTATGAGTGCAGCATATGCAGCTTTATGAGGCTACATCAACATCCTATGAGTGCAGCTATAATATTAGCTTTATGAGGCTACATCAACATGCAGGCTCCTATGAGTGCAGCTATTTAAAGGCCTTAACCACAGTTGTTATGTTAGCTACTGAGCTGCTGGTTAAAGGCCTTAACTACAGTGTTGTTATGTTAGCTACTGAGCTGCTGCAGGCCTTAACCACAGTATTATGTTAGCTATGAGCTGCTAACTATAGAGGCCATAACCACAGTATTACATATACTCTTGTTAGCTTTATGAGGCTACATCAACACGCTCCTATGAGTGCAGCATATGCAGCTTTATGAGGCTACATCAACATCCTATGAGTGCAGCTATAATATTAGCTTTATGAGGCTACATCAACATGCAGGCTCCTATGAGTGCAGCTATTTAAAGGCCTTAACCACAGTTGTTATGTTAGCTACTGAGCTGCTGGTTAAAGGCCTTAACTAAAGTGTTGTTATGTTAGCTACTGAGCTGCTGGTTAAAGGCCTTAACTACAGTGTTGTTATGTTAGCTACTGAGCTGCTGCAGGCCTTAACCACAGTATTATGTTAGCTATATGAGCTGCTAACTATAGAGGCCATAACCACAGTATTACATATACTCTTGTTAGCTTTATGAGGCTACATCAACACGCTCCTATGAGTGCAGCATATGCAGCTTTATGAGGCTACATCAACATCCTATGAGTGCAGCTATAATGTTAGCTTTATGAGGCTACATCAACATGCAGGCTCCTATGAGTGCAGCTAATGTTAGCTTTATGAGGCTCTGCCCCCCCCCCCCCCCTCCACTCCTATAACACCCACCTCGCTCTGCCCCCCCCCCCTCCACTCCTCTAACATTTTATTTATTAATTTTATTATTATTATTTTATTTGTTGCCATTAAAATAATAGGCAAGCATAGGGCTAAAACATTTTCATAAACAATAATATAATCTTTTGTTATTTGGTTATAATAAGGGCTTTTCTATGCATTTGTCTGATTGATTGATTGATTGATTGATTGATTGAAAGCTTTATTTACAGACTGCAGAGTGGGTACAGTACAGCTGTATTCACTTGTTGCGGTGGTCTCAACGGAACAATTTTGATTGACAGTCGATTCTGCCAATCACACCGCTGTTGTGTGTGGGGGCGGCGTCGCTTGACTGAAACTTCGGCTCTGCCCCGGCAACCATTGCCGGGCCAGAGCCGGTTTATCTTTGGCGAGCCCGAGTCGGCTCTGCCCCGGCAACCATTGCCGTGCCAGAGCCGGTTTATCTTTGGCGAGCCCGAGTCGGCTCTGGCACGGCAAGCCGAGCCGGGCCAGAGCCGGTTTATCTTTGACGAGCCTGAGTCGGCTCTGCCCCGGCAAGCAGAGCCGGGCCAGAGCCGGTTTATCTTTGGCGAGCCCGAGTCGGCTCTGCCCCGGCAACCATTGCCGGGCCAGAGCCGGTTTATCTTTGGCGAGCCCGAGTCGGCTCGGGCACGGCAACCATTGCCGGGCCAGAGCCGGTTTAGCTTTGGCGAGCCCGAGTCGGCTCTGCCCCGGCAACCAGAGCCGGGCCAGAGCCGGTTTATCTTTGGCGAGCCCGAGTCGGCTCTGCCCCGGCAACCATTACCGAGCCAGATCCGGCTCATCGTTGGCGTGCCGTGCCGGACATATGCCGAGTGTGCCGACCGGTAGCCGGAATTGGGCAGAGTATGCTGGCCACCTGGGTGTCGTCATTTTGAAGTCACTCTTGTTGAATGCTTTACTTTGTGCAGCAGCGGTGACTTCCTGGAGTTCAGGTCCAACGCAGAGTAAAGGAGCACTCCTCGTTGTAACCTCTTGTTTCTATTTGGCACACTGTGGAAAGGAACACGCCAACTTTTTGGGAAATTTGCTTATTTTTCAAAAAGCAACAGGGCTTTTGAGGTGATGAAATCACTGCGCCCAGGCAGCAGTGGTTTGGCAAAAAAGTTTTTAGTATATATCTGCTTAGAAAACAATTTTTTTTCTCCACGTGGTAAATACTAGGGCTGACCTTCGAAGCTTTTTTTGGCCGTCGTAGCTTCGGGGCCGAGATTCGATTTGAAGCTTTGAGATAAAAAAAAAATGTAATCAAATTAAATTAAATATTATAATTTCTATTTATTTTATTTATTAAATTGTTTTATCTTATGTTGTGGGACTTGTACAGCACTTTGGTCAACTTTGTTGTTTTTAAATGTGCTCTATAAATAAAGTGGATTGGATTGGATTAATTAATTAAATTAATAATGAGTCAGGAGCTGCGCTGCCTGGGCGGCTGCTCTCCGTTACACAGCCAACGACATTACATAATTATGTTGCAACCTTTGTCTATAAAGCAAACAATTATATAAATATTTATATGTAGTTAATAGAGAAAAAGTGTGAGGATGGGATTTGGCGCAGCCCAATAGCAGAACACAGGAGGAGAGAGAATGGAGCGTTTTAGGGTGTTTTAATGTTGTTTCCCCAAGCAGACAGTTTAACAAATGGAATGTGCGACAGACAGGTACAAGAATGTTCTTGGGGTAAGGACAGGTGCACTCCTTGTGCAGCACGGGGCAGTGGACACAGGACTGTGTCGTGGGCGAGAGCAGGAGCACTCCTTGTGCAGCACAGGATGTCCAGGTAGGAGGTGTACTGGAGCGGAGGTCCTGGGCATATAGAGAACAAGGGTTAGGACAAGGAATATCAACAAGAGCAGGTTTGCAAGGCTTAGGTTTCGTCCTCGTACCTAGGAAGCTAGTTTAACACTCTGACGAGGGTAGGACAGGATCTGCATGTTGAAGTACCATCTGGTTGATGAGGGGATGAGTCACAGCCGTGTTGATAGATGAGCTGGCAGCGTGTGAATCAGGGGAACGGATGCTGCCCATACAAGGGTGTGAGAGGATAAGGGGTGAGTGAGGCTTCCGCCGTGAATGTGGGGGAGGAGGAGGAGGAGTGAAGAAGGCTCTCGCCGCGACTATGACACAAAGGCAGAATTCGACTTAATTAAGCACGTTTTATTAAGACATGTTTGTATATGGGTTGGGACACTGCTGCTGACTGGGTGTCTTATCAAACACAGGTCAAACTAAAAATACTATAGAGAATTGTCAGTGCTGTAAAGTTTAAACCTTTTTAAATCTTAGACAAACAAAACACTTTGCTTTTATGAAATATTGTAAGCTGTCATTTGAGGCTTTATAAAAGCAGCAAGTTGTATTCAACACAGAGAGGAGTTAATGAGGAATCTCCATGTGCTTGTTGTAGTTAACAAAGAGAGGCGGAGTTAATGAGGTGTATGACATCCGTTGCATTGGAGGCGCAAGATTTTGTAGGTAAAAAAAAAGAAAAAAGAAAAAAAGTATAATTTTTTTTTTTTATATTCGCATTTTATTTCCCCATTCCAATCCCGTGCCCATCGAACGAGGCTTTGAAGTATTTAAGACAGCCCTAGTAAATACACAGGTCACAACATGTTTACAGGAACGTTTTGGAGTTGTATTTGGAGTGTATTTCATGACTGTTGGGACCTAGGCTACACTGGCACACCTACTTCCAGTGAATGACGCTAAGCTAGGCTAACAGTGCGGCTGTTCCCTAAGCATAATGCATGCACAGAGAAGAAAAGGGTATCTGCTTGTCTAACTCCAGGGTAGATGGCAAATAAGCTAATTTCCCCAAAAGTTGGTGTGCTTTTTATACAGACCTGAGATCTGTATAATACCGGAGCTGGGTATGAAGCACAGCAACTGACATGATATGAGTTGTAGTCCGGGCAGGTTTGGTAGTTAAGAGTCAGACAGATAGAGGACTTCATTGACAGCTTCATGGACGGGGCTAGATATCCAAAATCCTGAACTTACCCTTTAAAGTGATTTCACTTCAGCAGAACTTCAAGTTCAAGTTCAAGTTTCTTTATTAGTTGTCATACAAAAAAATACAGAATACTTTTATATGAAATGCTTTTTTTCTGTTTTGCTCCTGAGAGTGTGCTAGATAAAAATAGATAAGTATAAAATAGAAAGACAAGTACGTAAACAAGTGTAAACAAAAGTGTGAACTTCAAGTTTCAGCAGTCTTACTGTACAGTACTGTACATCTACACGTGAGCTCGCCACCACAGCTGTCCCAGCCGTCTGCTGTCAACACCACCATTCCTCCCAGGTGTCAGGCTCCTCATTCACTTCCATTCATTTGGGGGACCTAGTCTAAATATAATACTTCTGAAGTATAAACATACTACTGCTGTGCAGATTTCATTAAAACAGACAATTCCGAGTCAATGGTACATGTTTGTTTTTGTCATTTGATGTGTCTCAACAGATTTATTACCTTTGAAATATAAAAGCAGATCCGGTCAGTTTGTTGTAAAGGTTTGAGTGAGCTGTGTATCTTTGACTTGCATGGAATGTATGAGGAGTGGTTACCATGGTTACCTGCTGCCTTGCTGGAAGAAAGATTCTGAACATTATGTGAAAAGTTGACACCACACGTGAGAAATAGATCCTTTGCTGATAATTTGAAAATGGCAACATTAGCTCAAAGAAACAAGTACCTTTTGACACAGAAAAATACAATAATAATGCTGTATAGTTTGTATACTTAAAAAGGATGATATTTAGACGTCGTCATTAAAATGAATGAGGAGGAATGGTGGAGGTGTTGACAGCAGTAGGGACAGCACTGGTTGCTAGTTTAGTAGTAGATGACTTTAGATATAGAGGTAAGACTGAAGTGAAGCTGAAAATAAAGTGAAATATCCCTTTAATGGAGCTTTCATGGAGATGTAACAATACAAGTGTTGATAAGGCCATGAGGGTGAGCTAATGCTCAGTGATAATAGTAATAATAATAATAATTTCTTAGATTTATATAGTTTCACGAAACCCAAGGCGCTTAATTACGTGATAGTAATTCTGTGTGAAGACTGCTGCTTTTTGACAAAGTGAAATATCCCTTTAAGAACCTTCACATCAGACGAATGGCCTTTGTACCTGACCTTGATAAAACAACATATTGTGATATTAATAACCCCAAGCTAAAGACGGGCCTCCTGACTCCCTGGCCTGTCCGTCATGCTAGCAGCCCGTTACGTGCAGCTCAGGTGATAGTGATGAGAAGGGCACGGCCACCTTTGTTATTCTGACTTCATTGTCTTCCTCTGTTCAGTGAAGCTCTCCGAGCAGTGCTGAACCCTACCCCCCCCCCCCCCCGCCTATGAATAGCCTTGTTGGAGAGAGAGAGAGGGGTAGGGGGAGGGGGGGAGGGGGTAACAATAGCGGAGGGCTTGGGTGTTCCCTGTATCAGACACTCTTTGGTTCATCCCAAGTCCCTCATCAAATATTAAGCCCCCTGTCACTCCACAGGAGGGACAGACGTGGCCGAGCCCGGCCCGGGACAGCCCTCCTCCCAGCTGCCGGCTCCTCGCTTGTCATTGGAGAGGCTGAGTGAGGAAGACCTGGAGCACCTGGAGCCGTGCTGCTGATGAAGAGGCTGAGTGAGGAAGACCTGGAGCACCTGGAGCCGTGCTGCTGATGAAGAGGCTGCTGCCACCGCCACTGGAAGGCGGGCGGCGTCCACCAGGCGGGCGGCGAGCGACCTCACAGCTCGCGGCGAACGACCTTACAGCGAGTGGCGAACGACCTCACAGCGGGGGGGGGGGGGGGGGGGACCTTACATCACGACCATACAGCAGGCGGTCCCGTCCTGCGTATGAGATCAGGCCAAACTGAATAAAGAGAGAGGGGGGGGGACCTGTTATAGAGGCCGGATAATCATGAAGAATTGGTGTGTGACCTCATGTCCAGGCACTATGCAAACAGTCAGGGGTGTAAAGTACTTGAGTAATTGTCCTTCGTTACAATACTTAAGTACTGTTTTTTGGGGATTTGTACTTTACCCGAGTATTATTAGGTTTGTATACTTGTACTTTTACTCAATTAAATTTCAGAGAAAACTTACAAGTTCTGTACGACAAGTCATCAGGAAGGGCACAACTCGATCAGCTGAGTAACAATGTTCATCAAAGTGTTGCATGCTACACTACAGTGTATCTTAGTTTATTAGGACAAGTGCATGACACAAAGGTTAATTAGGGTTAGATTTTTTACTTATTTTTTTTTCAGATAATGGTTGAAGAAGTGCGTCTTTAGTCGACGGCGAAAGATTGGACGGGTTTTGGCTGTCCTAACTGGGGTGGGTAGTTCATTCCACCATTGTGGGGCAAGGACTGAGAATAGGCGGCTTCTCTTTGATGACCCTCCCGGAGCTTGGATAGGAGTAGGTCTGAGGCGGCCAGAAGATGCAGAGCGTAGGGGTCTTGAGGGTGTGTAGTAGAGACCATTGACCGGAGGTAGGCGGGAGCGGTTCCCTTTGCCGCACGGTATGCTAGGTCGAGGGCCTTGAAGCGGATTCGTGCAGCAATGGGGAGCCAGTGCAGGTCCCTAAGAAGTGGGGTGACATGGGCCGACTTCGGTAGGTTTGAGATCAGGCGGGCCGCTGCGTTCTGAATGAGTTGAAGAGGCTTGGTGGCAGTGGCCGGGAGGCCAGCGAGCAGTGCGTTGCAGTAGTCGAGGCGGGAGATGATTGGACGAGGAGTTGGGTGGCTTCTTTTGTCAGGAAGGGGCGGATCCTTCTGACGTTGCTCATGAGGAATCTGCAGGTTCTGGTTGTCGCTGCGATGTGAGCAGAGAAGTTCAACTGGTCGTCGAGGACAACACCAAGGTTCTTGGCGGTCGGGGACGCGGTCACAGCTGCATTCTCGACTGTGATGGAAAGGTCGGTCAGGGGGGAGGATTTGGCCAGCAGGTGGAGCAATTCTGTTTTGCTTAGGTTCAGTAGGATCTCGGACAGACAGGCCGAGATCCGCTCAGAGACGTGGATGTCTGAGGGAGGGAAGGAGAGGAAGAGTTGAGTATCATCGGCATGACAATGATACGAGAAGCCATGAGACGTGATAATGTTACCCAGTGATTTAGTGTAGAGGGAGCAGAGAAGGGGTCCTAGGACCGAGCCCTGGGGGACACCCGTCCGCAGGGGGCGGGTGGCCGACAGGGTCCCTCTCCATGACACTTGGTAGGAGCGGTCATTGAGGTATGATGTCAGCCATGTCAGCGCAGAGCCAGCCACTCCCATTCCTGCGAGGGCCGCGAGGAGGATCTGATGGTTGACTGTGTCGAAGGCTGCAGATAGATCTAGGAGAATCAGGACAGAGGAGAGGCCTTTCGCTTTTGCTAAGTGAAGTGCCTCTGTGACCGCAATGAGGGCCGTTTCTGTGGAGTGGCCAGTCCGGAAGCCAGACTGATTAGGGTCTAGGAGGTCATTCTGTAAGAGATAAGCAGAACTTATCTCTATATGAACTAACGTTAACGTTATTAATCCTGCGGCCGCACTTTATTTAAAAACAGCCAATCAAATCCCCATCAATGGAAAATGAACCCGCCCATACCCATGCTGATTGGTCCTTGTAGTGCTGTGACTGTTATGGTTTGTAACCGACCTCAAACGCAACGGCACAGAGAGGAAGTTCAGAGTTAGCCAAAAGCTAGGGCGTATTTATTTACAGAGTCACAAGATGGATGAGGTACAGTAATCAAACAAACAGGGATCTGGCATGTGACGATGTAGCGGCTCTGCAGATACTCCCAGTAGATAGTGGTGAGGAATTGGCATGGGACGTTGTAGCGGCTCTGCAGATACTCCCAGCTTTCACTCACGGTGGAAAACGGAGAGAGAGAGAAATCAGAAACAGCCCAACGAACACACAGAGGCAGAGAGGTGACTGAGTCCAGTATTAATCCCAAGTGACTTGATCTTCGGTGTACCACACACAAGTTAGCTGAGTCCAGTGAAAAACAACACGGTATTCTTCAGTGTTATTCTAACACACAAATTAGCTGAGTCCAGTGCGAAACAAAACGGAATTCTTCAGTGTTATCCTAACACACAAATTAGCTGAGTCCAGTACAAAACAAAAACGGTATTTCTTCAGTGTTCACCAAACACACAAAAACTGATAATCCAAAAAGGACTGTTTCCAAAAACTCACCAGAGCGCAACGCGTAAAGCGGGCAGATAACGAGGCGCAGCTACAAACAGGGAACCAGGTTCTCCACAGCGGTTCTCCAAAAAAAGGTCCTGGAGAGAAAGAAAACAGGAACAGCGACGGGGAAAGGCAGGTATATGCAGTTGTATTCCAGAACGACCCAACATCGATAGCAAGGAGGTCTGTGTATATAAAGCCTTCAGGGGCGCTAATTACAAACTGTGACAGCTGCGGGATGAGATTGATACTTGCTCCAAAAGCGTGTGGCGGGGAATGCACCAATCAACACGGCACCTTAAAGGAACGGAGCGTGTGGCGGGGAGCGGACCAAACCTCACAGTGACAAACTGTCAAAAATGGCTTTAGTTTTTGACATACCCCTACTGGAGGTAGAACAAAACACAAGCATGTTTTTCCTCATCTCTAAGGTCTCCCATATATGAAATGGATTCTTGTATCAAAATATGTTGCTTGTATTATTAATCTACATGAGTTTATATGTCTCAACTCCAATACGGCCATGGTTTTTTTTTGGTTCTTTTTTCCTTTGGGGGTGTATAACAATATCTATCAATTTAACAAGTTTTGCAGTCAAATATTTGTATACAAGAATCCATTTCATATATGGGAGACCTTAGAGATGAGGAAAAACATGCTTGTGTTTTGTTCTACCTCCGGTAGGGGTATCTCAACATTTTGGGGGCATTGTCACTAGGCTATTGTGCAAGACTAGAAAGCGGGGATCTTTGATTAAACACCTGCTGTCAGAAGAATAGACAGTCAGAGTGACAAGCTAAGCTACAGAAGACGGCCACAAACGATAGTGATGAAGAGGACGAAACGGAACATTTCATTGCCACGGAATAAAAAAAAGTCCTTACTTTTATTTTTTAGTACTTAAGTACATTTAAAAGTAGAAACTTTTTTACTTTTACTCAAGTGTGTTTTTAGCCAGATACTCTGACTTTTACTTGAGTACGATTTTGAGACGGTACCCATACTTTCACTTAAGTATCATTCCTGGGTACTTTTTACACCCCTGCAAACAGGAACACGACGCTGAAGAAACGTCCTTGCCGTCACGTTGTCCCCCGTCTGTCCCGGTAGCTCCGACGTTTGCTCGCTGCCATAATAATGAAGCGAGCAGAGAAGAGGAGACGGCCTCGACTCCCCCGCGTGACGCATCTGCTCTAGTCTTCTCGCGATCAAAAAAAGACAGGAAAGGGAAAAGGTGATGCAGATGCACATATAGCGGCTTGGGAATGTAATAACCCACCGTCAAGGTCAACCGGCCGATTGGTTGAAAGCGGCGGAATCTGTTGCTGCCGACCCGAACACACACCACTCACAGCCCACAGTGATTGTGAAGCAGCGTCTGACTCTGCCAAGTGCAACAAAGGACCCCGGGAACAGGCCTCCTCTCTGTATAACCCCAGGATGAAATTTGTACAGACTGAAGTGGACTCAAAAGGCCACAGCGGCCGACGGGTTCGCATTCCACCCCGGTGGGGAATTGATTCCATTCAGAAAAGTTCTCTTGTGAATTTGTTCTGGAGAGAGAGAGAGAGAAAGAGAGAGAGAGAGGGGAGGTGAAGGACAGAGGGACCCGCCAGGCAGTACCCACACCTTCTCCTTCACCCTCATTGTCCCCATTTTGGGATTAGTCACCAGATACGAGCGATTTCAATGAGACCTGTTAAAAATTGAATATTATGTGTCATCAAATCCCCCATTGCATGATTTAATTTCCACACACCGCGACACAATAGGCGGAAAAATAATTCCCTCCGCTGTCAAAAAAAAGAGTCCGTAAGTAAGTGGTGTTAAGTCTTGTCAAGCGCAACAAAAGGCGAATATTCTTTTTCTCTCTCTCGCTAGCGTCTATCGTGACGATAGTGTTTCAGATGACATTCTCCCCTCGATACACCTGAGACAGGTGACTTTTGCGTTGAGGGGATTATCTGTTATGGAGTATGGAGAGGTTTCCTATTGTCGGAGCACGGGGGATATGAATAACTAAAAAGACCTGGCTGTGAAAAAAGGCGGGGAAGAAACCGGCGCTGAACTCCCCCCCCCCCCCCCCCCCCCCCTCCCCTCCCCCGAAGACAAGCATTAGCTCATCCAAGTACATGAATAAGTAAATAAGTAAAATAATACTTTTGGGGACATACCCTCCAACTTTTTCAACCTAGACCCCCCCCCCCCCCCCCCTTCCCCCTGACTCTGAAACGCTAACCATCGACCAGTTTATGAATAAGTGATTGGGTTTCCAAATATGACTCAATAATTCATCAGATAATTGGCGCAGCTTAATTGGTTGTGGAGCATAAAAGATGCAGGGTGCTTCTTAAGTGCGGCACATCAGAGCCCACTTATAATGATGACAGATGGCTGTTTGTCGGGCTGGGTGTCCGGTGGACCGTCTTTGTCATATTAACACGTCCCCTTCTCACCGGGCGGATCGGGTTATTCCTCCCAGAGCCGCCCGTTTCTCTTTTTTTTTTCACGCCCTCCAACTGTGACCGTGGTGAATTATTGAGACGCCGTGTGTTCTTCCTGGCTGACGGAGTGCCGAGCGCTGGCACCTTCCGCCCCCGACGCCCTTCGCTGGCTCAGAGGTTTTGTTTGGGTTTTTCCTCTCGGAGAAATCAGCTCAGCCAAGTGCTCGGTGGAAAACGGCGCGTAGTGCTTAGTTACATGCAGAGCGAGAGAGCGGGGCGGGGGCGAGGGTTAGGGGTGGGGACGAGGGTTAGGGGCGGGGACGAGGGTTAGGGGCGGGGACGAGGGTTAGGGGTGGGGACGAGGGTTAGGGTTAGGGTTAGGGTTAGGGGCGGGGACGAGGGTTAGGGGCGGGGACGAGGGTTAGGGGCGGGGACGAGGGTTAGGGGTGGGGACGAGGGTTAGGGGTGGGGACGAGGGTTAGGGGCGGGGACGAGGGTTAGGGGTGGCGACGAGGGTTAGGGGTGGCGACGAGGGTTAGGGGTGGCGACGAGGTTTAGGGGTGGGGACGAGGGTTAGGGGCGGGGACGAGGGTTAGGGGCGGGGACGAGGGTTAGGGGTGGGGACGAGGGTTAGGGGCGGGGACGAGGGTTAGGGGCGGGGACGAGGGTTAGGGGTGGCGACGAGGGTTAGGGGTGGCGACGAGGGTTAGGGGTGGCGACGAGGTTTAGGGGTGGGGACGAGGGTTAGGGGTGGGGACGAGGGTTAGGGGCGGGGACGAGGGTTAGGGGTGGGGATGAGGGTTAGGGGTGGGGACGAGGGTTAGGGGCGGGGACGAGGTTTAGGGGTGGGGACGAGGGTTAGGGGCGGGGACGAGGGTTAGGGGTGGGGACGAGGGTTAGGGGCGGGGACGAGGTTTAGGGGTGGGGACGAGGGTTAGGGGCGGGGACGAGGGTTAGGGGTGGCGACGAGGGTTAGGGGTGGCGACGAGGGTTAGGGGTGGGGACGAGGGTTAGGGGCGGGGACGAGGGTTAGGGGTGGCGACGAGGGTTAGGGGTGGGGACGAGGGTTAGGGGTGGGGACGAGGGTTAGGGGTGGGGACGAGGACGCTACTGTGCTGACGGGGCTGATGGTGCTGACCCAGTCTGTCTCTATGGTGCTGATCTGTCTCTATGGTGCTGATCTGTCTCTATGGTGCTGATCTGTCTCTATGGTGCTGACCCAGTGTGTCTCTATGGTGCTGACCCAGTCTGTCTCTATGGTGCTGACCCAGTCTGTCTCTATGGTGCTGACCCAGTCTGTCTCTATGGTGCTGGCCCAGTGTGTCTCTATGGTGCTGACCCAGTGTGTCTCTATGGTGCTGACCCAGATTCCAGATTGGGGCTTTTTTTCCCTTCAGTGATTAATTGTCATTTTTAATTTTTTATATTTGTAACTTTCTGTCTGGAAATCCAACACGTTGCTTTGACTGAGCTCAACTGGATGAGGCCTCACTCCGTCTTAATGCACCTATTAATTAATATACCGCAACACTGTCACCATCAACATGGATCCTAGTAAAGCCATAACAGCTTCCTTTTAGAATAGAATAGAAATACTTTATTTATCCAGAGGGAAATGTTGCACTACAGATCGCTCGCAGTAAACATTTCAGTGGTCAAAAACAAAAGTCACGAATGAGAATAAAAATAAGAATAAGAATGAAATACGGTCCGGGATATACATGTTATGTATATACATCAAAAAATATTAAACATAGTCAAAATATACAGAAATATACCATAAGTGTACAGTAAAACGTGTACAATTGTACAGTGTCGATTTAAAAGTGAAGTAAAAGTCCAGGGCCCTCATTCATCAACGTGTTCTACGCACAGATCTGTGCTTACCCTGTGCGTACGATCATTTCTAAGCAAAGAGTGGGATTCATCAATTTCGATTTGAACTTGACTCCGTGCTTACATCTACGCACAGGTCAGACCACACTTACCTGACGCCCAGTGGTAGAATATATTATTACAACAAGGAAATGAGCTTCTGTGCATAATAACACTGGCATGTTCTGTACGAACCGTAGTTCATTATAGTTCATTGTAAAATAGCAACAGTAGTGTAATTATGGTCAAAACCCTATAAATAGCATTTGGAATAATAGATCTTTCTCTCAGAATGAATGCAGCATGGTTTATATAGCGTTATCGGAATATACGGGGTGTAGGCTACTGACTGACTGCGCTCCGCGTAGCTTGATTGATTGATTGATTGAAAAGTTTATTAACAGATTGCAGAATGGGTACAGTACAGTACAGCTCATACAATTGTTAATTGGGGATGCAGACCAACTTTCATCTTGTTTACATCAGGGTCCCCCATTTTCAATTCATCATAAATCATAAAGCTCAACTCGTTATTATTTTGCGCACAGACCGCCGAAACACGGGAACGTTTTGATTATATTTAAAAGGCTTTACGTTAAACGAAACAAGTGGAATTTCGAAGCTGTAAGCAGAATAAGTCATATGAATATAGTGTTCTTCCCCCTTTTTACTGTATAAGAAAGAATAGAAAACGCATTGCAATGACACCATGCAGATAGTGGACAGACTATGTATATGATGGGATTCAAGTTCGCGTTTTTGTTGCTCATAGGCATGCTGTCAGAGTATGATATCTTAATCAAACATTCTAGAACATTTGTCGTCACAGATCATGTCCTAATAGAACATAGGCTATGGCATGGATCGTGATATTGTGTGGACTGTAATTATTACTGTACCGGTACCACCCATTGTGACAACAGCCTTGTGAGTCCCGCACACAAACATGATGGAATTCAAGTTCATGTATTGAAAGGCATGCCTACATCATACATGCAGTGAGATTCATTGTTCTTGTATATGCTCTCTATTATTGTTTATATAGGCTACCCAATACTGACATCAAAATAGATTGTAGTATGCCTCTAGAAATCATATGCAGCAGGTAGAAAATTGACGGGAGATCCATCGCGATTTGGAATAGAATTGAGGAGAACTTTAATCCCTGGGTATCAATCAAACAACACGGGAAAAGGCAGTCATATTCCAGCGCGGTCTTTATTAGCCGACAACAAAATAGATGCCTCTAAAAATCATATAGCCAATCGAACACAACTAATAAAGGCATTCATATTACAGCACGGTTATAATGACACACAACCAACGCCAAACAGTGGTCAACGAACAGGCTTTATTAGTATTCTGAGCTGTCCAGGCAGAATTGCAGCAATGGTCTTAGGGAGCCGTTGATATCTGACATCACCGTTTACAAGTCCGCCTTTTATTATTTATCCCATAATACGCGATAGTGTCTTCTTGGTTCGACAGCAGTGAACAATCTTCGTGGAGTTTCTCAGGGTTCCGCTCGGGTCAGTCCATTATTTCACATCCCATGGGGGGGGTTTCCTCATTTTCATGACCATATATGGATAATCATGCACGAGCATTGACGGTAGAACAAAGTGGTATTCATCAACACGGAGGGGCATAGAGCCTGCGTACGCACCGTGTGATGAATCCCGACTTCCCTGTGCGTACACTAGTTCTACATTCCGTGCTTACGTGTGGAAATAGAAATGTTCTACGCACACTATTGATGAATGAGGGCCCAGGAAGATTTGAATAGTACTGTCACCCTGTGCTCAGTGATGCAGGGAGGCACAGTGATGCGTTGTAGAGTCTGATTGCTGTCGGAATGAAGGACTTCCTGTGCCGTTCAGTGCTGCATTTAGGGAGTGTTAGTCTAGCTCCTGTCAGCCAAGTCAGTGTATAGTGGGTGGGAGGGGTTTTCCCTGATGGCATGGAGTTTAGCAAGGCTCCTCCTCTCCGCCACCATCGTTAGAGAGTCCAGCTCCACCCCAACCCCGCTGCTGGCCTTCCTGACCATCTTATCCAGCCTGTTTGCGTCCCCCGCTCTCAGTCCGCTGCCCCAGCAGGTCACAGCGTACAAGAAGGTGCCCGCCACCACCGACTCGTAGAACATCCTCTACGAGTTTTGTAGGAAAAATGGTCACTTTGCAATACAGTGGGACACATAAGGAAGCCCTGTTTAACCCTTTCACTACAGAAGGTTAACCCTTTTCACTACCACACTACCAAATTGTTAACCCTTTCACTGCCACACTACCAAATGGTTAACCCTTTCACTGCCACACTACCAAATTATTAACCATTTCACTGCCACACTACCAAATGGTTAACCCTTTCACAACGTCTGTAGTGTGGTAGTGAAAGGTTAACCTTCTGTAGTGTGGTAGTGAACGGTTAACCGTATGTAGTGTGGTAGTGAAAGGTTAACCTTATGTAGTGTGGTAGTGAAAGGTTAACCGTCTGTAGTGTGGTAGTGAAAGGGGTGTTTTAACTCATGGCAATAATAATTCTCTGCAGCACTCGACTTCCAGAACAAACATGACATGAAGTCCACTGCTAACGTCTTTATTTGGGCCTCAACTACTGCCCTCCACAAAGTACCCAAACTCCACAGAGCAACATCCCCTGTTTCTATTCATTAGCGCTACGTGAACAGAGTGGGTTAATTACCTGTGTGGCTACAGGGCCTCTTTAAGCAGAGAAAACATCATTATTTTCAACTTGACTGTTTAAACTAGTGTTTAATCACTAATGATATGATTAGTGTCCAAAAACACACAGAACATTCAGGGACCAAGCTCAGTTTTCATTAAGAAGCACTGACGTTGTATAGTCAGTGAGCACACACACACACACACATACACACACACATAAACACACTCACACTTATACACACACACATACACACACGCGCGCACACACACAAACACACGCACACACACATATACAGACACACACATAAACACACACACACTTATACACACACACATACACACACATACACTTATACACACACACACAGACACACATAAACACACACGCACGCACACATAAACATACATACGTACACGTACACACACACATGTACACACACACATACACGAACATGTACACACACAGACTTACACACGTACACACACACATGTACACACACACATACAAACCAAACACACATATACACACCACACACACGTGTACACATGACATACACATGTACACAACACACATTAATGTACACACCACACACACGTATACACACACACACGCACACACTCACATACAGTACACACGTACAGTATACACACCACACATACAGTATACACACCACACACACACACACACCACACACGCACCTACATTTCTTTGTGTATGTTGTACATTTCCTCTCCCTGATGGCTGATAATTTAAACACACTTAAGCGAGCTCATTAGTTGTGTATAAGAGACTTAAAGAGGAAACACCTGTTCATTTACTTAATGAACTCCCCAAAACAACCTCACTCTGCGCCCCGGGGGCAGAGAGGGGGGGGAACACAAACAGAGGGCGACACAGACCTTAATGGCCCTGATACTGAAAGGTAAATATCCAGCATTTGTGTATTTCTCCTAACCGAACCTATGGGTCTGGAGCGGCTGTCGGCTGTAAATCAGCGCAGGGCTTTCAGAGAGGAGATAATGAAGAGAGAAGCAGAGAGCCTCCAGGCTGGACTTCAGGAAATAAAGTAAATATCCAAGAGGACGAACTGAACTTTTATGATGTGTATTCTCATGATGTCAAATACTTCAGGATGTTGCAGGATAGCAGGGTATAGTATGCACACGCGAGAGAGAGAGAGAGAGAGAGAGAGAGAGAGAGAGAGAGAGAGAGAGAGAGAGAGAGAGAGAAGAGAGAGAGAGAGAGAGAGAGAGAGAGAGAGAGAGAGAGAGAGGGAGAGGAGAGGAGAGAGGGAGGAGGAGAAAGAGAGATGGGAGAGAGAGAGATGGGAGGGAGAGAGATGGGAGAGAAAGGAAGAGAGGGGAGAGAGGGAGGAAATAGGTAAGGGATAATGTATAGCTACGAGGTCATTGTCGCAAAATAATTGACCAACACGGAGTTTAAAATACCGAGCCGCCTTGGCGAGGTGTTTTAAACGCAGTGAAGGTCAACTATTTTGCGATGATGACCGAGTATAGCTATATTTCCCGCTTATTACATGGCTAACTTACTAACAATATACCTAATTCATTTGACAAATCGCAGTTGTTCTGTGGCTCTGTCAGCCAAATAAAGTGATTATTATTATCGCGGGCAGCCCGGCAGGTGTGTCTGATTGGCTGCACTGAAACAGTGTGTGTCAGTGGGGCTTGATTACTCCAGCTGCGAAAACCAATATCACGGTGGTTATCGAAAAATTATTCACCGCTGTCGGGGGCTATTGACCAATCACAAGCAAGCATTTCGGCGAATGTGAAAACGCCATGTAATAAAGTTTTTATTTGATTTGATTGACAACAAACATAACAACATTGACAGATCAACATTTGTATTTGGGATCAAACGAAAGTCACAGGACTTATTTCATCCCTGTTTGTCACTGGTTTCAAGTGGCACGATGGCACCTGAAGTGCATGGGGCATTCTTGTTGCATAAAGTGCATTCGTATAGTAGTATTCATGTTTCAGTTTTTTTTTTATGTACAAAAAGCATAATTCAGTGAGAGAGCGAGAGAGAGAGAGAGAGAGAGAGAGAGAGAGAGAGAGAGAGAGAAGAGAGAGAGAGAGAGAGAGAGAGAGAGAGAGAGAGAGAGAGAGAGAGAGGGAGAGAAAGAGAGATGGGGAGAGATGGGAGAGAGAGAAAAAGAGAAAGACAGGGAGAGAGGGAGGAAATAGAGAGAGAAAGAAAGAGAGGGGGAGAGAGAAAGGAAAGAGAGAGAGAGGAGAGAGATAGAGAGCGAGAGAGCGAGAGCGAGAGAGAGAGAGAGAGAGAGAGAGAGAGAGGGGGGGGGGATGAACACTACTCCTCATGTCAATTCATTTAAATTCTTTATTCTCGAAAGGACAATTGAGGTCACCCTCATTTTCAATGTCGTCGAGCCTTTACAAACATTTCAATGCATAAATTTATTATATTTTTTACAATATAATAAATAATAATAATAAATATGAATAACTCTATCTATATAGCACTTTTAACACATGGCCCGCAGTCCAGAGTGCCCCACCAGCAATTTGTGTC
>NW_028173136.1:0-1000 GCF_963971535.1 Notolepis coatsorum
GTGGTAACCGGGGCCAGGCCTGCGCCTTCAGCAGGCAGCCAATCCCTGCTGGCACGGCCTGAAAGACGACCGCTGCCACAATCTGAAGAGGCAAATAAAAATGACAAGCTAACTGTTAAAGAACTGCTGATTTTTCACATGTTGTTTTAAAAGCTTTTGCGGCCGTGCCAGATTTATTTTTTTTATTTTATTTTCTTCCTTCAACTCTCCCTCTCTCTTTTCTTTCCGTTTCCAGCACCCCCCCCCCCCCCCCCCGCACCCATCTCCCCAACCACATCCAGATATATGAAACCCCTCATTTATCAAGACGATCTAAAAATAATAACCTCCAGTGTGTAAAGGCTTTGATGAAAAATATCTATGTTCAAAACGATTGTGCTCAATGAGACTGAGACAAATACGGACACACTGGTGTCAACGGGGATCCTCCGACCCCCCCCCCTCCCGCGCACGCACACACACACACACACACACACACACACACACACACACACACACACACACACACACACACACACACATACACACACCCACCAACACACACACACACAGGGATGCAGGATTTCCCTGGATAATCACTGCTTGCTCTCACCATGTTAACAGCACCACAGGAGCCTTCAGTCCATTTCAAACTCAAACTTTGGTGGGACAGGGTGCATATTTTTGTTGGACTTATTCACATCATGCATTAATGGGTAATATTGCATGTGTAACGTGCCAGTTAAACATTATTGTATTAGGAAATCACACTGTAACACCCTTTAAATCCCTTTCCACCCTCTGACATCCTTCTGGGAGGAACGATTCCCATTTCCCAGAGATCTACCCCCCCCCACCCCCCCACCCCCCCACCAAATCCCAACTCCCCAAAGCCCTGTAGATTCCAGTGCCCTACTCAATCAGAGCTTTGCCCGGGCAGAGTCGTCTGTCTGGGCTGTCACACTTCAGGGGCCATTGGGACCGAGCAGAGGAGAGGGGAGACGGAGGGGAGATGAAGGGG
>NW_028173135.1:0-41289 GCF_963971535.1 Notolepis coatsorum
CGACCCCTAGTGGCTCGGGTGTGCATATTTTGTAATACAACATATAAATTGAATTAAAGCCCCATTTGTTGCCTGTGGATAGCCCTTTCAGATGACAAAATCCATTGAGCGGTTCTCGAGTTACAGCCAGTATTTGAGGCTTGTGCAAAGTACACGGTATTGCGCAAAATACCACTCCTGACTCAGGCTGCAGTAGTTCCGTCAATCTAGATCCGGTCTCGAAAATTACTGTGGAGGGTTGTAGCCAATGAGTGTGGCTTTCCAATGATTGAATGAATTGAAGTCTATGAGAAAACTGAGTTTTTCTTTGTACACAGTTTACCAAAATCACTCCTAATCACTCATTTCTGAATGGATCTTTATGAAATTTGGATATGTACTACATAAGGCTTCAGGCTATGGCTCCGTCTGTATTTGTAAGCCATTCCCCCTTCTGGGAATACTACCTCTGGACTACTAACTACTACAGAAAAACTTGAGTAACAAGTTTTTCTACAACTCAAGTTCGGACCTATGTCACTCTATTACGTTAGCACTAAAAGTGAATTTTTTTCAGAATGTCATCTTTCAAAAGAGACCAGGCTCATGCATGTGCTATAAGTATACGTATGTTGTTTTGGTTTGCAAAAAACGTATGCAGTCCTCAAGTTAAAGTAAAAAAAATTGCCACTTTTCTGCCCGCTTGATGAATTAAGCCATAACCTGTGATTTCAGTGTCCTCCATGTTTACATCCATCTCAGCTATTGTTCATTTGCTCATGTGGTGTCAGTTCGGGAGCGTAACCAGTTCGCACTGAAATCTGGCCACACAAAGAAAAGTGCACAGCCAAAAAAAGAAAAAAAAAATGTATCCGAGCAATAAATCACAATCGAGCACTTAAGGCTCACAGTGTGAACGTTGCCAAGTCATCTTAGCACAGCGAGCGCTCTGCCATTGTCACACAGTCATGCAGGCAAGCATGTCTGTCTGCTGCAAGAATGGAGGAAGTAAATAGAAAATTGTTATCATCGTGACACGTAGTAAGTCATGCTCTGCCTGCTTCCCTGAGAAACGTCCGTAGACGACCTGCGCTCTGTTAGAAGTAGGTCACATCCATCAGACTGTTCAACACCGTGTGACCCCCCCCCCCCCCCCCTCTCTCTCTCTCTCCTCTCTCTCTCTCTCTCTCTCTCTCTCTCTCTCTCTCTCTCTCTCTCTCTCTCTCTCTCTCTCTCTCTCTCTCTCTCCCCTCTCATGACCAGGCTGCCCGCCCCCATTGTTGGACATATATTTTTCTTTTTACTTAACACCATTTATTTATTTATTTATTCATTGGAACTTGGCACTTTTTAAACCTCAGTGCTGACCTTCATTGTTTGTTTGTTGTCTTTTTTATTGCTTTTTATTGTCTGTCAACTGCACTGAGCTACTGGATATCTGAATCTATCTATCTATCTATCTATCTATCTATCTATCTATCTATCTATCTATCTATCTATCTATCTATCTATCTATCTATCTATCTATCTATCTATCTATCTATCTATCTATCTATCTATCTATCTATCTATCTATCTATCTATCTATCTATCTATCTATCTATCTATCTATCTATCTATCTATCTATCTATCTATCTATCTATCTATCTATCTATCTATCTATCTATCTATCTATCTATCTATCTATCTATCTATCTATCTATCTATCTATCTATCTATCTATCTATCTATCTATCTATCTATCTATCTATCTGTCTATCTGTCTATCTGTCTGTCTGTCTGTCTGTCTGTCTGTCTGTCTGTCTGTCTGTCTGTCTGTCTGTCTGTCTGTCTGTCTGTCTGTCTGTCTGTCTGTCTGTCTGTCTGTCTGTCTATCTATCTATCTATCTATCTATCTGTCACACCAGTGTTGCTCTCGTCAGCTGCACCGTAGATGTGATCGCTCTCCCAGCTGTTCTACAGTAAAGTCACAGATGATAAAGTCACATGGGCCTAAATGATGCTTCAGGGTATCAGCAGGTTTCAACAAGTTCAATTCAAGAGTATTTTCCAAGACCTTTTTTAATACAGTAATACCACTTAGAGTACGATTCTACACCAATTTCATGACCATACTGATGTTACCGGTGGGAATTCCGGAATACCGTGGACGACATCGCAGACCACTATTATTAGTGAATTCACTCCTTGGTAACGTGTCTGCATGCCTTTTAAGGGGGGGGGGGGGGGGGGGTTTACTTGCAGTACCGCTACGTGCCACAGTCACTTCACACACTTGAAGTCCATCGTGACGGTGGATATACTCACAGACCTCCGTTACACAGGCAAAGAAAAACAACAACACATAGCGACACTGAACCGGTGGCTCCCGGTAGCCCCCGCAAAGAACAACGACTTGAATACAAAACATTTAATATATTGAATATATTTCATCTACCCGACAGCCTCCTCCAAAAATGTGTTTATACTAAGGCTGTCAATCGATTAAAATATTAATCTGATTATTCGCATGATTGTCCATAGTTACAGGTAACTCGCAATTAATCGCAAATGAATCGCATATTTCAAGTCAAGTCAAGAGTTTTATTTGTCACGGCATACAAGCATACAGTGAAATGCATTGTATCTGTTCTAAATCTACCTTCAACGGATCTTTTTCAAGTTTTAATAATACTCTTATCAACATGAGAGTCTGAATGCTTGCTTTATGCAGCCATGTAACACAGACGGATGACCCTCGTGCATTGCAAATTTGCATCAAATTCAAAACAGAGTGATGCACAAAATAACTTAAAAGAAAAGAATAACTTAAAACGATGAATAAAGTGTGTATGAAATAATACGGGAAGAAAACATTAGGAACTTGTTACATTCACCCACACAAGCTCTCTCTCTCTCTGCCCCTTCGTCATCTACCCCCCCCCTCTCTCTCTCTCTCTCTCTCTCTCTCTCTCTCTCTCTCTCTCTCTCTCTCCTCTCTCTCTCTCTCTCTTGCCCCTTTGTCATCTACCCCCCCCCCTCTCTCTCTCTCTCTCTCTCTCTCTCTCTCTCTCTCTCTCTCTCTTTCCCCTTCGTCATCTACCCCCCCCCCCCTCTCTCTCTCTTGCCCCTTCGTCATCTACCCCCCCCTCTCTCTCTCTCTCTCTCTCTCTCTCTCTCTCTCTCTCTCCCTCCCTCTCTCTCTCTCTCTCTCTCTCTCTCTCTCTCTCTCTCTCTCTCGCTCTCTCTCTCTCTCTCTCTCTCTCTCTCCCCCCCCCCTCTCTCTCATTATAAAGCACATTACAAAGTTCAGAGACACACATTGTTACACATTATAGGCTAGAATTATTAAAAGGGATTCGTGAGTAATATCTCGTAAATGCCTTTATTTTTCATTAAATCTCGTGTCAAAATGGTGTCACATTGTGAAATGTCAAATTTCACACACCGTATCGTAACGTCAATAGTACACTATAGTCTCCGAAGCATATAATCAACAATGTTGACCAACACAATACAAGTGCAAAGCCCATAAAGATCCTCGAATCTAACCGAGAGCGTCGCTGGGACTCCCTCGGTATCTAAATAACCCGTTAGATGGGGGCTCCCGGGTGGCGAACCACGCAATGCGCTGCGTCGCAACACGGCCGACCCGGGTTCGATTCCCAGACCCGGCGTTCTTTGCCGAATGTCTTCCTCTGCTCTGTCTCCCATTCCTCCTCTCTCTCTCTCTCTACCGGACTGCGCGGTAGTAAAAAAAATCTACAAAAACATAACTTGTCCACATTTAAATAACCCGTTAGTTTCCAACCCTCGACCCACCGCTCCCTCTCATCGCATCGCAGTCATTCTAACGGCAACGCCGCTGGTCGCCTAGCAATCGCTCTGGCCCTGCTGCTTACCAGAGCTGTGAGATGGGTCTTTTTTTCCGACCAGGCCTGCGCAGCGCACGGTGGGATGAGGAGGGAGAGGGTGTACGTCGTCTCGGCCTCTGTGCAGCTGGAGGGAGATGGATGAGGTCCCCACTAGGCGAGAAGGAGGACGGTGTCTGCTGCCTCCGCTTGTGTTCTTTAGC
This sequence comes from Notolepis coatsorum, assembly GCF_963971535.1. Lineage (NCBI taxonomy): Eukaryota > Metazoa > Chordata > Actinopteri > Aulopiformes > Paralepididae > Notolepis > Notolepis coatsorum. The sequence continues at coordinate 4,035 of NW_028173135.1, forward strand.
CTCCGAAAGGTGTTACTCAACAGGTGTCAGCCCACACAGTCCTCACGAGCGCCAGGTGCTGCCCCGGGACACAGCCCACATTTCATCCCCACTGCTTCCTCCTCCAGCTCCAATAGGCTCTCTCCCCGCTCGGGCACACGCCAGGTAGGTATTTGCATATAGTGTGGATTCCAAAACACACTCACTCGCTCGCACACACCTACCTACCTACCTACCTACCTACCTACCTACCTACCTACTACCTACCTACCTACCTACCTACCTACCTACCTACCTACCTACCTACCTACCTACCCTACCTACTACCTACCTACCTACCTACCTACCTACCTACCTACCTACCTACCTACCTACCTACCTACCTACCCACCTACCTACTTACCTACCTACCTACCTACCTACCTACCTACCTACCTACCTACCTACCTACCTACCTACCTACCTACCTACCTACTACCTACCTACCTACTCACCCACCCACCCAACCCCCCCACCACACACACACACACACACACACACACACACACACACACACACACACACACACACACACACACACACACACACACACACACACACACACACACACACACACACACACACACACACACACACACACACACACACACACACACACACACACAAGCAAGCACACATGTGCAGTACACACACACACACACACAAGCAGCACACATACTGTACACACACACACACACACACAGCAAGCACACATTTACAGTACACACACACACACAAGCAAGCACACATGTGCAGTACACACACACACACACACACACACACACACACACACACACACACACACACACACACACACACACACACACACACACACAAGCAAGCACACATTTACAGTACACACACACACACACCACACACATACACAAGCACACATGGCCAGTACACACACCACACACATACATAAGCACACATGTCCAGTACACACACACTTAACCAAGCACACGTGTACAGTACACACACACACACACACACACACACACACACACACACACACACACACACACACACACACACACACACACACACACACACACACTCACACTCACACACACACACACACACACACACACACACACACATAAGCAAGCACACATGTGCAGTACACACACACACACACATAGGCAAGCACACACACACACATAGGCAAGCACACATGTACAGTACACACACACACAAGCAAGCACACACACTGTACACACATTTACAGTACACACACAGACACATAAGCATGCACATGTGTACAGTACACACACACAGACACATAGGTAAGCACACGTGTACAGTACACACACACACACACACACACACACACACACATACACACACACACACACACACACACACACACACACACACACATACACACACACACACACACACACACACACACAAGCAAGCACACATATATAGTACACACACACACACACACACACACACACACACACACACACATAAGCAAGCACACATGTACAGTATACACACACATAAGCAAGCACACATGTACAGTACACACACACAAGCAAGCACACATGTACAGTACACACACACACACACACACACACACACACACACACACACACACACACACACACACACACACACACACACACACACACACATAAGCAAGCACACATGTACAGTACACACACACATAAGCAAGCACACATGTACAATACACACACAAAGCCTAGAAAGGGATTGTAGAACAGCTCTAAGCTATTTTGTTTCTTAAAATAGTTTGTAACCTTTAGAGAAAAGATCCCTTTGTTTTATTGTGTAGTTGCCACATTTATTCCCCTCATTTCATCCTGATGGACAAGGCGCTGACAGTTTAGGTAACAGTGTCTGAAGGGAATCTATTCCTTTCCGTGTTGAAAGGGAAAACAGCAACAACAACAACAACACTAATTGTAGTCTGCTTGAACGGAATTCATTATCTCATATTTGTCGATACTCCCACATGCCACGCATAGCACCTCTCATACAAGAATTGCAGCTCAAAAAGACAGTAAAAAGGTTAAAAAGACAGGCACAAAATGAGCACAACATTTACAAAAAAAAGTGCAGGCATAAAATAAAACATATTAAATAAAATATAAAATATATACTGTAGCAGCAAAATAGACAGGTCAAGGTAAGGCATAGACCATTAAATCACATAGTTTTTCACATTAGGATCGAACATCTTAATAGGCCTCTTTGATAGGTAGGTAGGTAGATAAGATAGGTAGATAACCGACGGCCTCGCCATTGTTCCTTGAATTGGGCCTATCTCAAAACCCTGCCTCCTCCAATCGCAGCCGTCGCTTGCCTCTAGGCTGGACAAGATATGCCTCCTAAAGTGTGTAAACGGAAGTACAGGAAGTACCGGCTACAGGCTTTTCCGATTTCGACAAAACAATTATAGAAACGTGTGAAGTGCACAATATTTCCTCATTTTTTAAGCCACTGCAACGGCTTTGCCTGAAGAATTTACCACACGACCGGGACGTTCTATAGCTTGTTTGCGGACAGGATTCGGGAAATGTTTGGTCCGTTCGGACGCAGCTTCCAGGGGGAAGTACATACACCGGAAATTCACACTTTCGTCCGTAGTGCTTTACCAGGCTTCATCTCACGGAGGAGATAAAACTGGGAACGAGGTTAGACAAACACAGTTGGAGCACAACAGCTGTAATTGGAGGATCTGTAAAGGGGGCGTGGCTTGATATAGGCCTGTCGGAGCTCTCCTCCTCCTCCTCCTCCTCCTCCTCCTCCTCCTCCTCCTCCTCCTCCTCCTCGAGGGGTGAACTGGCTTTAGGACAAGGTCGTCTCGGTCCAGCCTAGAGCCGCTCCTCTAGCCGGCGCTGTACTCGACCACCTCCATGCTTTGATCGCCTCCACCGCCATGCTGTCATCCACGGGGGTTTGTGGGGGAGATTGGCGGATGACAATTAGCTCCGGTGTGTGTGTGTGTGTGTGTGTGTGTGTGTGTGTGTGTGTGTGCACCGCAGACGACAACGGTGCCAGGAATATTATTTATGGGATGAAAAATAGTTCTCTGTGTCCAGCTCAGAGGCGTTCTGGTCTTTTGAACAGGACATCAGATATGAAGAGGCACAGCGCTCCCCCTGTGTGCTGTTATCTGAACGATGCCATCACTCACGTCTGTATTCAAATCGGCAGCGAGGTATTATACCGGGCCGATCTGCTCGGTGCAGGATTGTGCATTCAAATGTGACTACACACACGTTTATGTTTTAACGTTTTTTTTTTTTTTGGTCACACACGTAACCAACCATTTCATAAAAATAAACAATTCGTGGAGGGGAAAGCAAAGGAATTACTTGAAATGCTTTTAACACTGCTTTTTAAATCAGTGTTTGGTAACAGAACTGAGAAAATTGCAACCATCCTTCACTTAGAAGCCTTCTTCTAAAACAAGAAATACATTTGCCTGAGATGGACCAATAATACACATTTTGAATAGTTAAATATGTATGTTCTTGGATTGAACGTTGCAAAAGGCTAAAGAAATTGTTTAATTTGGAAGAGTTACAACTAGCAAATGGCACTCATTCGGTAGAATCGCTCATTATTCAGGGGTTGGGTGTTTTTTTTGTGTGTGTGAAATTTCACATCATATCCAGCTAATTCGTATTAAAAAAAATAATATGTACATATAAAACCGAGCACACAATTCATGCCGGATTAGATATGTAAACGGTAAATGGCTGCATTTATATATAACAGCTTTGATCCAAAATCGCTTTACAATTTGTTCCTCACCTTTTTACCCATTCACTCACACATTCACACACCGACGGCAGAGGCGACCACGCAAGGTGCAGTTAGGGGTTAAGGTTAACATACATGAACAGTACAGTGTACAGTTAATGCAATGATATGCACTCTCGCAGCCCTTAATTAAAACCTATACATAATAACATAAGCTGACCTGAGAATAACAACAACAACATACAATAAAAACAATAGCAGCATCTAATAATTTTTTTTAAAACAATTAAAAGAACAATAAGAACATACAATAAAGCACAGATGGAACATTTTAAGAAATCCACAGCTTCTACAATCATTTAAGCGCTACTGTGTTCAGCAGTCTGAGCGCCTGGGGGTGAAATCTATCTCTGAGGCGGGAGGTCCGAGCTGTGATGCTCTAGAGCAGCGGTTCCCAAACTTTTTTGGCTGTGCACCCCCTGTCACCTCCCGACCTAGCTGACGCACCCCCCAATGGGTTTCTGTTAGAAAAAATTGTTGCTGGTCTCCGTGCACAGATTTAATTTTTTATTTTATCTCTTCCCACGGCGACTATGGATAGGGAATTTCTTTATTTAATTAAAATGTTCACGACAATACTCTGCCAGCATGTTTAATATCCATAATACTAAAGGTTTGACTAAGATTTGTATGAAATTTTATTGTAAAAAACAAAAACAAAAAACAATTTTTTTTTTTTTTTACCACCATTAGCCTTTTCATGTCAAGCACCACCTAGAGGGCGCTCGCGCACCACAAGGGGTGCCCGCACCACAGTTTGGGAACCACTGCTCTAGAGACGCTTCCCTGAGGGGAGATAAGAGAAAAGGCAGTGTGCTGGTGACTGGTGTCCTTCATAACACAGAGTGCTTTCTTCTGCAGCGGGTGCTGTGTAGATGATGACCTGTAACTGTGGTAATGGTGATCCTGTGATTTTAGATGATGTTCTCACTGTCCTCGTCAGGTGTTTATGATCCTGGTGGTGGTGTTGTTGCCAAACCAGACCAGCATGCATCCTGTTAAGATGCTTTCTATTGAGGACCGGTAGAAATCGATGAGGGTTTTTGTTGACATACCTCCGAAAATAGATATTAGATGAGACACCGCAGAAAATACAGTCTCTGTTGTGCCTTTTTAATGACACATGTGTGACCTCTCCTATTCTGTCCTGCCTGCTGTCTCATCCAGAATCGACACGGAATCGGGTGCTGGAGCAGTAGAGTGTGGTTTTATTCTGTATGCGATTTGGAACACACAACCACAGCTTGTAAGGTACAAGACAGCATTGGGTCGTCTCCATCAGCGAGGTATTCATGTGTGCTGACAGACTTGGATCAAACATGGATCATAAGGTGGAATTAGTTTTACAAAGTCTGATAGAAATACAAATAATAACAATAAAACATTTACTTATAAAATACATGTAACTTCAAATAATAAAATACAGTACACAACATTACAAAATATCATAATAACCTCTTCCCTCTAAAGCCCCATTTTTCATATATAACAAAAGGCAGCAGGAACATCACTGTCGCCCTGCTGGAATAAATGCTGAACTGCAGGTAGGCCTGGATAAGTATTTACTGAGCAAAATAATAACCAAAACCAGATAAACAATATTACACAGAAGACATACCTGTATGTAATTTGGAGCACACAACCACAGCTTGTAAGGTACAAAACAGCATTGGGTCATCTCCTGTTCAGACACAGCATGTTCCATGTTAGTGAGCTGTTATTTAACACAACAGCTAGCTTAGCATGCTAATCGTTTTTTGTAACCATGAACCAAGCAATTCCATGAACCAAAATATAAAACGAGTGTTACTAGACAATAAATATGAAACACAAGTGCATATTTGGCCACTTTTGATGAAGCACAGATAATGTTAATTAAGTATTCTCAGGCCCCGTTTAGACGGAAACGCTAGCAGGTGAATCCGCAATTTTTTTTTTCGGATGTGCCTTTCGTTTATACGGAAACGGCGTTTTTACGGGGTGAAACCGCAAAAAAGTGAGACTACCTTCCAGGGTGGAATTCCTAGAAACGCAAAAGCTTTGCGCTCTCGTCTAAACTGTTAAAACGTATAAATCTGTTAAAACGATGACGAAAGGTTTGTCACGGCTCTGGTCGCGCGTACTGCTTACGTCACAGGTAGCAGGTATGCGCCAGTAGCCGAGACGTAAACAAAGCAAGTATGTCTGACTTATATCAACGGAGATCACCTGAAGGCTACATTGGCAGTACTTTTAACCCTTTCACTGCCACACGACAGAAGGTTACCCCTTTACTATCACACAACCGGCTGTCGTGTGGCAGTGAAAGGGTTAAATACACAAGAATCTGTCCCGCGGCGTGAGTGGACCCACTGTCTGTGAGTGACTCTGCTTTGGTCCAATCACATTCCCCATCCACAGTCTGCGAATCAGAGGCAGAGTAGGGCGGGTCTTCACAGCACGTCATGTGACATATGCGCCAATCGTGTGACAGCGGGTCTCCGTCGTTACAGCGTCGTCTGCACGGAGAATTCCACTCCAAAACGCTAGTCTAAACGTAAAATTTAAAGTGAAACCGCAAGATGACTTTTGCGGTTTCTGTTCACAAAACGCTCGTCTAAACGGGGCCTAAGTCTGAGCAGACAGAAAACCATCTTACCATCAGCAAGGTATTCATGTGTGCTGAGGACCCACAATGCAACACAACAACTTCAAAGTAAAATGCATCACATACGAAACGAAATAAAATATAAATAGCCATGTCTGTGTCCAAAGTTTAACATAATTCAACTATAATAAAGTATTTGTTAACATTGTTACACATGTACAAACACACATACCGGTAGAATAGTATGAGGGTTTTTGTTAACATGCCATGCTGCTTGAGACACCTCAGAAAATACAGTCTCTGTTGTGCCTTTTTTAGTTTTATCCACTTTTTCTCCTCCTATTTTTTCTGTATTTTCGTCCCATCCCAATTTAGTCGTTATGCCAATTCCCCCCCTCCCGTTCCTGGTCATTGCGCGCATTTCCCCCCTACTTGCCGGTCTAGGGAGCCCTGAAGTCTATCAGCTCCGATACATAGGAGACAGCCAGCAGCCTCTTTTCACCTGGCAGCGAGGACTCTCGTTGGGTGAAGTGTAACGCATGGGAGGTCACACTACCTTCACCATTTCCCTCCCTCGCTGTGCAGGCGCCCTGACCGACCTGTAGGAGTCGCTGTGTACAACGACCAGAATACCACCCCACCACCGGCTTCCTGCACCCGCTGACACTGCCAATTGTGCACAGTATGACGACCGGCCCAAGCCGGAGGCACCACCGCTGACCGCCGGATTCGATACCAGTGTCTCCGCGGTGGTAGACAGACGCTTAGGCCGCTGCGCTACCCGGCCGCTTGTTGTGCCTTTTTTAATGACACAACTGATGTCCAGTGACCACCAGGAGGAGAGAGAGTCGGAGATCTGGATGCCCAAGAACTTGTAGCTATTTACAATTAAGGTTAAGTGGGTTAAGGGTTAAGTGTCTTGCTCCAGGACACTTCGACACGCTGCCCAGGAGGAGCGGGAATCTAACCCGGGAGCCTCCGGATTACCACACGAGCCTGCGTGAGCAGGAGGCTTATATATAGAGGCTTATATATCCCTACTCTTATACACTGCCTATCCTACTCTTATACACTGCCTATCAAATTCATGTGTCGGTTATTGCACTTTTTACTTCTTACCGATGACTATTTTAAACTGAATCATTTTAAACTAGTTTTATTATTTGCTAGATCCAAATGTGAAACACTGTGATTAATTGTATTACTGAATAGAGAGCCTATTAGGATGCTAGATCCTAATGTGAAACACCGTGATTTACCATACCTTGCTATGCTCGCTCATGCCTGTATTTTTTATGTCCATTCTATTTTATAATTTTTAGACTATTTTTAAACTGAATCATTTTAAACTATTTTTATTATTTGTGTTACTGAAAACTGTAAGCGGAGAGCCTATTGGGATGCTAGATCCTAATGTGAAACACTGTGATTTGCCATACCTTGCTACCTGTCTATCTTTTTTATGCCCGTTTATGCCTGTATTTTTTACTGTTGTGAAGCACTTTGAACTGCAACTTCTGTATGAAAAGTGCTATACAAATAAAGTTATTATTATTATAGCAAACCTGGACACTCCAGAGGAAGTTCAGATCATTCCATTCCTGCCAGTCCGCCAATCAGGGGTTCAGGCCAAAAGCTAACGTCCGAGATCTAAATCTATCTCTCCGCTGCTACACAGAGACAGAAACCAATGTGGATCAGCGGCACATTAATCCGGAGCTAATAGCGTCACGTCATCGAGTGAAGTGACTCGGAGAGGCGTCGAGTCGTCTAACGGGCTCGAGAGCAGCGGGACAGGTCCGCTCGTGTCGGGTTTAATACAACGGTTCTTCAACGCCCGCTCCATCAGTTTGCACGGAGAGGAAATTCAAATCATAGGGGGCTATGTTTCCCCCCGTTTTCAACTGAAACTGGGCCCCACTCGCCAGCAGGGCCCCCGGAGTAGACAAAGCGAACGCACCCTGGATTGATGAAGCAAATGCTCGCACTGTGTGCCAATGAGGATGAAATGGTATAAATGGTGCATTTCTTCTATAACAGCTTTTATCCAAAGCAGTTTACAATTCGTTCCTCACATTTTACCCGTTCACTCACTACATTCACACACCGACGGCAGAGGCAAGCGACCGTGCAAGGTGCCAACCTGCTCTTCGGCAGCAGTTAGGGGTTAAAGTGTCTTGCTCAAGGACACTTCGACGCGCTGCCGTGGCGAGGAGCAGGGAATCGAACCGGGAACCTCTGGATTACCGGTCGACTGCTCTCTACCTCCTGAGCCACTGTCGCCCCCATCGTGACTGATGCGCGGTGGAAATGCTTGTCGGAACGGCACATCACAAACAGAAAGATGTTTGCTGACATCTTTGTAGAAGAACCCTTTCTCCAGTTGAGCTGCATCGTGGTGAGTTTGGAACCAGTGGCTAGTGGTTGTTGATATAAGATAAGTGCCCCATATTTGATCTTGATACAGGCCCACTGAACCTTAAGGTCACCCATGGAAACAATACGGGTTTACAAAAGTATACCAGTAACATCCGATATTTCGTCTTAAGGTAACCATATCGTAACAACATCGTTATATGATCATTTGAATGAGAGAAACATCCGCCTTGACATCCGCGGTACATGGAATTTGTCGAATTTGCAGAATTTGCTATTATCATCATGTATACACACACCATGGCCTACATACACGCGTTTAAAACAATTTAAAATCCTACAGTCACAGAAACATGTATTAAAGCCTCTCCACATAGAATATCTAATGTCCCTACAGGCCGGGAGAGGCAATGAGAGAACTCAGCACTATAGTATAATTATCTCAGAGAGTTCCCCTCACATCCGCGGCACGCCCCAACAGATAGCTACCAACTGGTGGAAAAACCTCCATCTCTCTCTCCGTCTCTCTCTCTCTCTCTCTCTCTCTCTCTCTCTCTCTCTCTCTCTCTCTCTCTCTCTCCAACTCCCTGGCGCCCTCCTTCCGGCGTTGGTTATATAGACTAGGCCCCTCCAGCCCCCCCCCCCCCCCCCCTCCCCAGTTCCCCCACAGCCTGCTCCTAACACAGTGGGTTGTATTTTCCCGCTGTTTTGAAGCCATTTCCCCCGTCGTCTTTCTAAAGGGTAAGGTCCCTCTAGGGTGTAATTTGGGACCCAAAGTCACGCTCGGTGCTCCACCGCGGTATGCCTGACCAGATTTTACTGCGGTAAGATTAATACGCCCATCAGCGGTGGGACTGGAGTCGCAGGCTATTCATTATGGCTAACGGCTCGTTCTGCCCCCCCCCCCCCTCCCTCCCTCCCCCTCCTTTCCTTTTCTTAACTTTATTTTGTATTATTTCTTTTTCTTTTCCTCATAACACGTTTCTTTTTTTTCCCCCTGTTCTTTTTCAGCGCATGTCAGCGCAAGGAGAGTCTAACATGCGGCGGGCATCCATCTTTCTTCCCGCCTTTTTCAGGCCGGATGGAGAGCGGGGGAGGGGGTTGGAACAGAAGTCCAAGAGGGGGGAGGAGAGGGGGGGGGGGGAAGGCAGAGAGAGAGACAAGTTGGGAGAGATCATCAAAGTCTGTCATATCGACTTCATTCTCCGCAAGACGGCCTACTACTACGACGACGCGCGCGGAGGGAGACGAGACGTTCTGCTCTTTACCGCGAGGCCCCCTGAGGCACCAGAAGAAGAAGAAGAAGAAGTCCTCAAAATCCCTGCATAATAGACAGCGTCATTTATTTTAAATGGGAGACAGGAGATGCAGTATAAGTAGTACGCAGGCTCCCGTGACGGAACACTACTGATCCACACACACACATGAGCGGCAAAAACTCACCGCCTGCTCGCTGGCGTGTGTGGCGTGAAATATTAAACACCTTATCTGAAGATGAGGTCAAAAGCCCACGATAGGCTGTCAGATCTGTCAGATCTGTCTCTCCCCCCCCCCCCCCTCCCCCGGTCATTAGCTGCTCATCGTAAACGTCAGTGTCATCTTTAATATTTCACGTTTTGATTAGCACATGATCCGCGGGGGAGGGAGGGGGGATATCGTTTTATTAGTGCCAATTACCGCTACAAATGGCTAAATTGTAATCTTACGTGTCCTCCCCTGCCGGAGAGAACAACAGCTGTGCAATTACAGTAACGAGAGGCGCGCAACGCGGGGATTAATTATTCACCAATCCGTCTTTCTTCTCTCTTTCTCTAGATTCACCACGTCTGTTTGTTCGGCGTTACGTCTGTGTCAGGCTGTTAACGTGCGTCTCTGGTTCTCAGAGCGCCAGAGTTCCTTTTTATCCACCGCCTGAGAATGTATTTAGAAATATAATACCATACAGTCCCACTTGGCAGGTTAGACTGCACTCTTAGACAAAAGTGTGTGGTGGCGCAGGTCTCTCCTCGGCCTATAGGTGGCACTGTTGCCCCAGGAACGGCCGGGTGGAACTCTGACCACTAACGGCTGACAGAGAGAGAGAGAGAGAGAGAGAGAGAGAGAGAGAGAGAGAGAGAGAGACCTCCAGTCGCCCCGGCACGTGGGATGTGTGTGTGGGGGGGGGAAATGTATAAATGATGAATCCAGCGTCTTCTCGGCAGTTATTCCATGATCACACCTTTGTTGGACCCTGTCGGTAGTGTAGTACAGTAGTAGCGTGTTACTCGCACCGTTACGACAGAAGTATCAGGAATGTGATAACAAGGTGGATCGAGAGAGAGAGGGCGAGAGAGAGAGAGAGAGAGAGAGAGGCAGAAAAGCGAGAGAGAGAGAGAGAGAGAGAGAGAGAGAGAGAGAGAGAGAGAGGAGAGAGGAGAGAGAGAGGAGAGAGAGATGAGAGAGAGAGAGAGAGAGAGAGAGAGAGAGAGAGAGAGAGAGAGAGAGAGAGAGAGAGAGAGAGAGAGAGAGAGAGAGAGAGAGAGAGAGAGAGAGAGAGAGAGGGAGAGAGAGAGAGAGGGCAACAGAACAGGAGGGGGCAAGAGAGAGAGAGAGAGAGAGAGAGAGAGAGAGAGAGAGAGAGAGAGAGAGAGAGAGAGAGAGAGAGAGAGAGAGAGAGAGAGGGCAACAGAACAGGAGGGGGCAAGAGAGAGAGAGAGAGAGAGAGTAGAGAAATAGAGGCAGAGAGAGAGAGAGAGAGAGAGAGAGAGAGAGAGAGAGAGAGAGAGAGAGAGAGAGAGAGAGAGAGAGAGCAGCAAGCAGACTCTTAATTGCAGGGAGTGAAGGGACCTTTTGGTGTGGGGCCCGCTTTACTGCCCTGCTTGTCGGAGGGCCCCATGTGTTTCAATTAACACCGCAGCCCGAGATGGGCGACCAGCACCAGCACCACCCCTCATCCACCCCCAGGCGCCAGAGGCTGCACGTCTCCCCCCTTTGTCCTAACTAGAGCACGGTTCAACACATCAATGGATCAGCCCCCCCCCCCCCCTCTGAACCGACCCGCGCAAAAATACAACCCAGTGTAACTGGGTCAGGACCCAGTGGTATAGAGAGAGAACACGTGTCCGCTGGACATCCAGCGTTGTGAGCGTCTGGTGTCTGTTGTACCTCGGCGTGGTAACGATGACATACTAGCACCTCGAGGACTAGTTGTGAGCGGGAGGAGGGGGTCACTACGACACTGTGCACTGTACATTGGAATACTGACAAAGCCATACTTGGTCATTTACTGTACAACTGGGTTAGGACATTTGTAGGGGCCAGTTTCGAATTGCAGTCCCCCGTAGGTGTTCTTTGAGAGTGTTTTTGAAAGTGGGTAGTGATTCACATTCCTTTACAGCTTTGTGGTTAGGGCGTTCCACATTGATGTGGCATAATTCCGAAGCGTGTTTAGTCCCTTGTTTGAGCCGAATCTGGGTTTGACATTGATTTGTGGAGCTCCCTCTGGTGTTGTGATTGTGGTATTCACTGACCTTTGGGAAGTATTTTGACATGTACATGGGTACCTTGGTCGTGTAGTGTATCTTGTAGACCAGGCCCATTGCAAGTTGCTGTACTCTACTGTCGTCTACTCTAAGCCATCCTAGGTTGTCAAAGTGGGCAGGGGTGAGGTGGGTTCTAGGAGTCAGGTCAAGCAGTAGTCTGACTAGTTTGTTTTGAGATGTTTGTAATTTGGTTTTTAGTGCCTTTGAGGTGCTTTGGTACCATGAGGTGCACGCATAGTCGTAGTACCCTTGAATGAGTGCTCCTGCCAGAGTCTTCAGGGTATTCTTGTTTACCAGAGAGGAGATCCGGTACAAGAATCGAGTTCGTTGGTTGACTTTTTTTATTACATTGGATGCCATTTTGTCACAGGAAAGATGAGCCTCTAGGATGGAACCCAGGTAGGTAATTTCATCTTTCCTTGTGACAATATTGTCACCCACTGTAACTGAGAAGCCGTCGGTCTTGCTGAGTTTGTTATTTGAACCGAAGAGAATGGACTCTGTTTTGACCATGTGTAATGATAGTTTGTTATCGGCGAGCCATATGCAGATTTTGCCTAGTTCCGAGCTGAGGGTTTTTTCAACCTGTAACTTGTTCTTGTCAGAGACCAGCAGGGCTGAGTCGTCCGCAAACAGGTACAAGTTGCAGTCACAAGCTGACGACATGTCATTTGCATAAATTAGGAACAGTAGCGGTCCTAGTATGCTTCCTTGTGGAACACCACAGTTCACTGTGAGGGGGGGGGGGGGTAGGGTACCGTTTACCTCCACCATCTGTTCTCTCCCCTCCAGGTAGGATTGTATCCAGCTCACTGATAGACTATCAAAACCAATTGCTTTTAGCTTGTCAATCAGAATGGTGTGATTGACAGTGTCGAAGGCCTTTTGTAGGTCCAGCATGACCATGCCGCAGTATTTGCCCGCGTCCACCTCTTGTTTGATGTGGTCGTTCAAATAGAGAAGGCATGTGTCAGTGGAGTGGGATGTTCTTTCAGCCAGATTGGAATTCGTAGATTCGATTTTTTTCCGCAAGGTACTTTTCGACCTGTTCGTATACTATTTTTTCCATGACTTTCGAGATGGATGTAAGGATAGAAACAGGGCGGTAGTTGCCTGGGTCTAATTTGCTGCCCTTTTTGTGCAGGGGTGTTACTCTCGCAATTTTGAAGTCCTTGGGGACGTGTCCCTGTTTTATGGAGAGGTTTATTATGTGTGTGATGACTGGGGTGATGGCGGCTGCTGAGTCTCTGAGGAATTTGGAGGGGATGTTGTCATGGCCAGTGGCCTTGTTTGGTTGGAGGGCGCTCAGTTTTTTGAGTACCTCATCTGTTGTTACCATTTCTAGTTTGAAGTCGTCTTTGTGGCCGCCTAGGTTCTTGTAGTATGCTACTATGTGTTCTACCCCATAATGCCCTGAGTGGGAGGGTAGTTTGTTTACCAGTGTTGTGGCTATGTTTGTGAAGAAAGTGTTTAAGTAATTGGCTACATCCAGCTTGTCTGTGATGAGCGTGTTGTCCGTCTTTATGTTTGAGCACCTGGTTTTAAGTTTTTTACCGCAGCCTAGTTGATTATTGAGTAATTTCCAAAGTTCACATGGTTTATTTTTGTTTTCCTCAGTTTTGTCATTGATGATTTTTTTTTAGCAGTTTTGATCATGGAGTTTACGTCATTTCTTAGTCTGTTTCTTTCTAGTTTGAGTTCAGTCATGTGGGCTTGGAGTTCACTGCTCGTGCTTTTGGTAAACTTTGACTTACTTTTACGAAACTCAGAGCATTTTTTGTCTCTGGCTTTCATAGCGGTCAGTATTTCAGTGTGCATCCACGGCTCAGTGCGGTTTTTTACCCTGGTGGTTCTTAGGGGGGCCATGTTGTTTAGTATTGTTGAAAATTTGGTTTTGAAGCCAAGCCATGTTTCTTCAGCCAGTGTACCATTGAGCTCATCTGACCAGTCCAGGCTCTTCAGTTCAAGGCCTCGCTAGAGTAGGTTTTGAGGTCTCTAGATGTGACTGTTTTGTGACAGCCAGCCTTTTGCTTTAGCTTTTTGCGGGTACAGAATATCATATAATGATCACTTAACCCGCATGCTATAACCCCTTTATTGGAGATCTTGGACTTGTCAGAGGTCAGGATGAGGTCAATGGTAGTCTGAGTTGATTCACATACCCTTGTGGGTTCGGTGATTAGCTGGCTGAGGCCGTGTAGATCACAAAACCTACTGAAGGCCTTGAAGACGGGTGCTGCTTTATGTAGCATGTCCGTGTTCCAGTCCCCAATAAGAATTTTTTCTACCCCCTCCACCCCAGCTAAACACCCATCAAGTGTGTCATAGAAGCCACTGTGTTCTGGCGGTCTATAGATTGTGCCTACTAGTACTGATTTCGCCCTTTCAAATAAGATTTCAATCCAAACAGTTTCAATCTCGTCATGGTTAAGGTCAGTACGGTTGATGAATTTGGTATCTTTGTGAATATACACACAGACGCCACCTCCATACTGGTTTCTATCCCTCCAGTCCTGAGCCACTGTCGCCCCCACGTTTGAGATGAATGAATGAATGAAAACTTTATTTAACAGATTGCAGAATGGGTACAATACAGTACGGCTCAATACACACAATTGTTAAGGGGATGCAGACCAGAGAAAGACTTTCATCTTGTTTACATCAGGGTCGCCCATTTTCAATTCATAGTGTTCAACTATGAAGATCAGGTCAACTGTAGGACTTTTTTGGAAGCCTGTATCACCCCCCCCCCCCCCCCCTCACAGCTAGTCCTCGAGGTGCTAACATGTCCCTGTCATTGTCCCCGCGCCGAGGTACAGATACCAGATCCTCACAATAGATGTCCAGTGGACATGTTTACATTTACATTTAGTCGCTTAGCTGAACGCTTTTATCCAAAGCGACTCACAAGTTCTGTACGACAAGTCAGCAGCAACGGTACGACTCTTACAGCTGAGTAACAATGTTCATCAAACAGTGCTGAAACTTGGGTGCTGCAGTGTTGAGTGCATAGTAGTAGAGACATATTAGCATATTAGGAGGAGTGCATGATAGTATAAGACAGTAAGAAGGTTAGTGTTTCTTTTTGTCCCTTAATTTCAGATATTTATTGAAGAAGTGTGTCTTTAGTCGATGGCGAAAGATTGATCGGGTTTCGGCTGTCCTAACTGGTGGGAAGTTCGTTCCACCATTGTGGGGCAAGGACAGAGAATAGGCGGCTTCTCTTTGATGACCCTCCCGGAGCTCGGATAGGAGTAGGTCTGAGGCGGCCAGAAGATGCAGAGCGTAGGGGTCTTGAGGGTGTGTAGTTAGAGACCATTGACCGGAGGTAGACAGGAGCGGATTGGTGTGGCGATGGGGAGCCAGTGCAGGTCCCTGAGAAGTGGGGTAACATGGGCTGACTTTGGTAGGTTGGATATCAGACTGGCGGCTGCGTTCTGGATGAGTTGAAGAGGCTTGGTGGCTACTACTGTTCACGTGACGGCGCGCTTTACACCGATGTATCGGATCGGAAAATACTTCCTGTTTTTCCCCGATATCCGATCCTGTGAATTTGACCAGTATCGGCCCGATACCGATACGGAGTATCGGATCGGTGCCATCCCTATAACACACACAGATGGAGACACACACACACACACACACACACACACAGATGGAGACAGACACACACACACACAGAAGGATACGGACTCGTTCGCTCACACCTCCATTCTCACTAACCTTCACTACCTTGGAAAACATCAATACAAACACCGGCACAGCGGCACTACTGCAGTACGGTCCCAAAAGGAAAAGAAAAGAGAGGGATCAATCCATGTCTGTTGTAAGCAGCTCACAGGGCTCCCCGCGTGCTCTGGAGGGACGGGCCTCCTCTCAAATACTTCTGTTGGAATCAAAAACGTAATGCTGGCGCTCAGCAGCACGTCTCACGGGGCAAAACGTGCGAGCGGAACCAAAACAACCTCTCGCTGAGGCGGCGGCGTTGTCATTATTTTTATCTATTTCTGGGGCGAGGGGGGGGGAGTGACTCATCATCGCTATTCTGTGCGACGTTTTCATCCTGAATTAGCTTCTTTCCATGGCTTCATTAATCAGCGTGAGAACCGTCATGTCCCCCGGAGTCACTTTCGATGGAGTCAAAACATAAAATAGACGTTTACATTTTTCATTTAACCTTTTATTGATTGTCTGGGGAAAGACATTGAGGTGCAGACCAGTGGTGCCGAGATTACATTAGGGCAGAAAGAAAACATAACCAAGATAAGATAAGGAAGGTATTCCTTTATTGATCCCTTTTGGGGGGGGGTTTGGGCATCATAGCAGCATGGGGGTACAGGTATGGGCAGGGTAATAGTAGAAAGACATAAATATAGGGAATACAACTTGATCTGGATAAAAAAAAGATGAGAAAAAATAAACAGTGTAAACAATGTAATTAACTCTGAATATAAATATACATGCAATATGTGTAAACAAGGTGCATGTGAGGGTCTGTAGCCTAACTGGCATGGTAAGATAAGATAAGATAAGATATTCCCTTATTGATCCCCTTGGAGTATAACACACGACTTCAAGTGATGTAATGCTTTTATACAATGGCCCAATTCACCAAACCTTATTGCTATACAATAAACACACAGTAATTGAAGCATAATGGAGATTTATTCACAAAACCATCCACAGAGAAAGTAGATCCAATAGTAGATCCAATGGTCTGACAAAAAAAAAAATTATCGACAGCCATTTTTTTTTTATGTCCGCGATTTTTGTTTTGTTTCACAATGGGTCATGACAAACCAATTACATAATCCAACATATGTGTAACGAACTAACATATTCCAGTTGACTATCTTTTTTGGAGGATTCGTTCAAAAGATATTCATACTTCCATTTGTCTATCTATGGTGGATTCATTCAGACTCATTCAAAAAAGAAATTATAATAATAAGTAATTCAAAATCAAAATCAAACTTGACTGTTTCAGCCAATCAGAATCTAGATATTTGCATGCCATTGTATAAAGCTACACATAGAATAATAAAAGACAACAGATGAGTCTAACAATTAACCAGTATGGTACTCTTCTCTCAGTGCTAAGATCTAAAGGTTCAAACATGGTCTAATAGTAGCCGTTTTACTTGTTATACAGTAGCATAGTCCAGTATATTAGTTAAGTGTCTTGCTCAAGGAATGAATGAATGAATGAATGAATGAATGAATGAATGAATGAATGAATGAATGAATGAATGAATGAATGAATGAATGAATGAATGAATGAATACTTTATTTAACAGATTGCAGAATGGGTACAATACAGTACAGCTCAATACACACAATTGTTAAGGGGATGCAGACCAGAGAAAGACGTTTGTCTTGTTTCCATCAGGGTCCCCCATTTTCAATTCATATAGACATTTATGACATACACAACATACATGACATTTATGGCATAGGGACATACAGGTATTTAGTACTGATACATTTGTGACATAAACGGTATTCAAATATACAGTACTGTTACCCCTAGATCCTGACAGAGTATACATATGATGGGGAGGGGACTGTACATTATTTATATAATATAAATATACATGCAATATGTGTAAACAAGGTGCATGTGAGGGTCTGTAGCCTAACTGGCATGGTAAGATAAGATAAGATAAGATATTCCCTTATTGATCCCCTTGGAGTATAACACACGACTTCAAGTGATGTAATGCTTTTATACAATGGCCCAATTCACCAAACCTTATTGCTATACAATAAACACACAGTAATTGAAGCATAATGGAGATTTATTCACAAAACCATCCACAGAGAAAGTAGATCCAATAGTAGATCCAATGGTCTGACAAAAAAAAAAATTATCGACAGCCATTTTTTTTTTATGTCCGCGATTTTTGTTTTGTTTCACAATGGGTCATGACAAACCAATTACATAATCCAACATATGTGTAACGAACTAACATATTCCAGTTGACTATCTTTTTTGGAGGATTCGTTCAAAAGATATTCATACTTCCATTTGTCTATCTATGGTGGATTCATTCAGACTCATTCAAAAAAGAAATTATAATAATAAGTAATTCAAAATCAAAATCAAACTTGACTGTTTCAGCCAATCAGAATCTAGATATTTGCATGCCATTGTATAAAGCTACACATAGAATAATAAAAGACAACAGATGAGTCTAACAATTAACCAGTATGGTACTCTTCTCTCAGTGCTAAGATCTAAAGGTTCAAACATGGTCTAATAGTAGCCGTTTTACTTGTTATACAGTAGCATAGTCCAGTATATTAGTTAAGTGTCTTGCTCAAGGAATGAATGAATGAATGAATGAATGAATGAATGAATGAATGAATGAATGAATGAATGAATGAATGAATGAATGAATGAATGAATGAATGAATGAATGAATGAATGAATGAATGAATACTTTATTTAACAGATTGCAGAATGGGTACAATACAGTACAGCTCAATACACACAATTGTTAAGGGGATGCAGACCAGAGAAAGACGTTTGTCTTGTTTCCATCAGGGTCCCCCATTTTCAATTCATATTGACATTTATGACATACACAACATACATGACATTTATGGCATAGGGACATACAGGTATTTAGTACTGATACATTTGTGACATAAACGGTATTCAAATATACAGTACTGTTACCCCTAGATCCTGACAGAGTATACATATGATGGGGAGGGGACTGTACATTATTTATATAATATAAATATACATGCAATATGTGTAAACAAGGTGCATGTGAGGGTCTGTAGCCTAACTGGCGTGGTAAGATAAGATAAGATAAGATATTCCCTTATTGATCCCCTTGGAGTATAACACACGACTTCAAGTGATGTAATGCTTTTATACAATGGCCCAATTCACCCAACCTTATTGCTATACAATAAACACACAGTAATTGAAGCATAATGGAGATTTATTCACAAAACCATCCACAGAGAAAGTAGATCCAATGGTCTGACAACAAAAAATGTATAATCGACGGCTATTTTTTTTAAGGTCCCCGATTTTTCTTTTGTTTCACAATGGGTCATGACAAACCAATTACATAATCCAACATATGTGTAACGAACTAACATATTCCAGTTTACTATCTTTTTTGGAGGATTCGTTCAAAAGATATTCATACTTCCATTTGTCTATCTATGGTGGATTCATTCAGACTTAGATAGGCCAAAATTTGCCTTTAGTCGACTATTGGTCGACTAATAATAAAAAAAAGGTATAATATATAATTTTTTATTATTATTTTTTGTATCATTCCATTTGGGCTGTGGGGGGTGCTTAATGTCTGAAGGAGTCGACTGAAGGCTTCTTGTCCTCTGTGAAAGCATGCAATTGGTCCACTGATGGATACATCTTGATATTTGTCTAGTCTAGTGTGTTCATTAGACGGGTGAAATCCTCTTTCAGTGCCTCTGTGCCTGTTTTCTTAGGCAGTTAGCCTCTGGTATGCGTGCCATTAGCGCTAGCTACGCTTCTAGGCCTCTTTTCTTTTGGAAAGAATGATAAAAAAATAAATAAAAAAATTTATAATTTTTTTTTCTCGACTAAGAGGTTGGCAGTCGACTACGGCTCATGTCGACCGATTAGTCGACTAATAGGGGTCAGCCCTAGAACAGCTAACAGTTATAGTATCTCCAATTAGTAAAAAGTTAAAACTTGTACCTGACTGCCAAGGTGTTAAAAATGCAGACAAACTTTAGATTGGATTTTCCCGGTTTTTCTCTGCTCTGAGACTTTTAACACGAGGTTTAACACGATTCAAATAAGCATATCTTCTTTCAGATATATCTTTCAGATATGGCGGCTGGGTGGCGCAGTGGGCAAGGCGCTCGCCACTAACGCAGGAGACGCTGGTATCGAGCCCAGCTCTCGGCGTTGCTACCGGCTTGGCCGGCCGTCATACTAACACAATTGGCAAGTGTTAGAGGGTGGCGAAGCCGGTGGGTGGGGATCGGACGTTGTGGACAGCGACTCCTACAGGTCGGTTGGGTGACGGCGGAAGCAGGAAGTATCGGGGGCAGCGTGAGCCTCCCACGCGTTACTCCTCGCCACTGAGAGTTCGAGCTGTTGCAATGAAAAGATGCGACAGGCTGCCTCCTGGTGTACCGGAGGGGACACGTGATGCAAGGCTTCTGTCCTCACTGCAGCCGACCAGTGGGAGGCATAGTCTAGCAACGTTCAAGACAGGGGAGGGAAGAATTGGATAATACGAAATTGGGATGGGAGAAAAATAGAAAATAAGGAGAAAAAGTGGATCAACTTTTTTATTTTTTTTTCAGATATCAATGCATGACACATCATTTGTAAGCTTACATTCTGTACTTTCATAACGCGTAAATATCGGAAACATATGACAGAGGGAGACTTGTGCCATGACCAGACCACGTGAGCGGATCGGCGCGGCCGAGAAATCCGCTCTTCGCTCTTTAAAGCTTGGTCCGCTCCGCTAATCGCTCATGTTGACCCCGCCCCCAAGTCGCTCTCCGCTCGCTCCCCACTCACCTTGAATCGAGCGCTCCCCGCTCCCCGCACCAGATCGCTCGGCAGTTTTTCTTTTTCTTTTTTGGAGCATGGTGTAAATGAGCTCAAACTACAACAGTCTACACCCCCTGGGCCCCTTAACAATTGTTTGTATTGAGCCGCATTGTAATTGTAGCCATTCTGCAATGTTAAATAACGTTGTTTATCCATTCACTAGTTCTATTAAGCGATGATAGGCTAGCCGAGCCACAATGCTATGGTCGCTGCCATTAACGTTAGCATGTAAGCTAACGTCAACAACAATGGCGTCGATACCTTTTCTAACAGGAGAGTGAGTGTGGGCGTCATAGATATCTATGGTGGGCGTCTCTACAGTGACGAAGCCTGAACCCTTCTCATTGGTTGAAAATGGCCTTCATGTTTGTACATCGCCATCTGTTGCTTTGACATTGTACTGCATGTATATATTACATCAACAGTGTTAAACCACTGTGAGTGGCCTGGAGTGGATTGGAGCGGAGGAGAACTCTCGCTCCGGACGTCGCGCCGACTCATTTTAAAACCCACTCCTCGCTCACGTCAAAACCGGCCGCTCCGCGCCCCGCGCCGCTCACGCTCCGATCCGCTCACATGCACTGGCCATGACATTACATTTACATTTACATTTAGTCATTTAGCTGAACGCTTTTATCCAAAGCGACTTACAAGTTTTGTACAACAAGTCATCAGGAAGGGTACAACTCTATCAGCTGAGTAACAATGTTCATAAAGTGTTGAGTGCTGCAGTGTAGGTTAGTTTATTAGGACAAGTGCATGACAGTAAGGTTAGTTAGGGTTAGATAATAATAATTATTTTTTTTTTAATTCAGATAATGGTTGAAGAAGTGCGTCTTTAGTCGACGGCGAAAGATTGGACGGGTGTCGGCTGCTGTCCTAACTGGGGTGGGTAGTTCATTCCACCATTGTGGAGCAAGGACTGAGAATAGGCGGCTTCTCCTTGATGACCCTCCGGGAGCTCGGATAGGAGGAGTGGGTCTGAGACGGCCAGAAGATGCAGAGCGTACCCGCTGGACTCGGTCACAATTAGCATTCCTGAGGCCGCGTATGCGAGTGATCACGTGTGAGCGGTGGGGGGGGGGGGGGGGGGGGGCTGCGGAGTGCGGTAAGGGTTTCCCTGCTGCTTAATGAACATGTCACAGGGCTTTGTGTGAGAACTGAAGGGACACGTCTGATGATCACCAGGTACCTGTGTGTGTGTGTGTGTGTGTGTGTGTGTGTGTGTGTGTGTGTGTGTGTGTGTGTGTGTGTGTGTGTGTGTGTGTGTGTGTGTGTGCGTGTGTGTGTGCGTGTGTGTGTGTGTGTGCGTGTGTATGTGTGTGTGAGTGTGCTTCCAGGTGTGTTTTTTTCCCCCGCAAATGGGAACGGCATTTGACCTCTGACCTTTGCTCAATTTAGAACATCCTATAGACATATTGACACTCTAAATGTTCACGCCTATAGTTTCGCATATACTAATAAACTAGGGCCCACGTGTATATATATATATATATATATTCAGATTCAAATTCTTTATCGCCTATATTTATTGTAAGGTATAATATAACCGATAGGCAATACAGACCCCCTTTGTTTACACAGTTTATTTTTAATTATAATTATTTTAATTAATTATATTGTTTATTTTTTCCCCTCATATTTTTTTAATATTCAGATCTAATTCTATTGCCTACATTTATGCATTTCTACTATTACCCAGGCCATACCTGTAACCCTCCCCCTCCCCTGCTGCTATGACGCCCCAAATTGACTTGCGCTTACCGGCGCTGCTGGCCGATGTTGCCACATGGTGGCCATCTTGCGAGGGTGGAGCACGCCCACTCATAACATGCATGTCTATGGTGCATGTGCTATTGAAATAACCATAGCTTGCTCAATTTGCAACCGTTTGGTTTGTTAAAAACGCCAGAGATGTAGTCATCATACTGCATACTTATAATGGACTTTGATATGAAAAATTCTCCCAAGCAAGAATCATAGCCACGTTAATTAACGTTTGTAATAAACCAAACCGTTTGTAAATCCGTCAAGATTTCAGCGAGTTAAAGGAAAACTCCAACATTTTGGGAAATTCTTATTTGCCATCTACCCTGGAGTTAGACAAGAAGATGCATACCTTTTTTCTTCTCTGTGCATGCAGCAGGAGTAGGAAGACGCGCACCGTTAGCCTAGCTTAGCGTCAGTCACTGGAAGTAGGTTCCTCCATTAGCCTAGTTCCCAACGTCTTCCTACTCCTACTGCATGCACAGAGAAGAAAAGGGTATGTATCTTCTTGTCTAACTCCAGGGTAGATGGCAAATAAGCTAATTTCCCAAAATGTTGGAGTTTTCCTTTATGAGTATTTTTGTTTGTGCAGATCATCACCTTCCAATCCACTTTATTTATAAAGCACATTTAAAAAACAACAAAGTTGACCAAAGTGCTGTACAAGTCCATAACATAGTTCACCCTCGCAAGATGGCCACCGGTGAACAACGCGGGAGACTCCGCCTTGAGCCATCTAGTGTTATATATCTATGGTAAGAATGATAACAGGTTGTCTTCCTCTAACTGCTCCTCTACTGCAGGAGCTACAGGTGCCGAGGGTGCTGCAGCGCCCCCTAGTGCAGGGGTTCCCAAACTGGGCGCCAGATCTGCTTGAATTATTTTTATATATTATTATTATTATTATTATATATTTCTTTTGATCCAAACTGAGACAATGGCAAGACGGGGTGACCCAGAAAAACATATGCATGTTCATGTTGACAGCAAATGACGCAGCACACAAGTCAGAGTATTTTTTTTAAACGGATCACTGCACACCTGCGCATAGTACTGGAGGAGAGGTTTGAAACGCAGAGGCGAAGCGTCTTAACAGGCACGCCAGGCAACTGCTTGGAGCCCCCGCCTGTAGGGCCCCCCCTAGTAGGGCCCCCCCCGCCCCCCCCAGAGGGCTGACATAATGTACTCAAAAGCAGCGACCACAATCAATGGATAATATGCAATGAAATGACAGTAGGAAACCCCCTTAGGGGCCCCATGTCATTTGTGTTTGAGAAAAAAAAAGGCCTTCACGTGAAATCATCATCATCATTTATTTATTCGTACATGGAATTACCACAGTCCAACAGTACATATTAATATTAATAATATTATAATTATATATAATATTATAATATATAATATAATATTA
This sequence comes from Notolepis coatsorum, assembly GCF_963971535.1. Lineage (NCBI taxonomy): Eukaryota > Metazoa > Chordata > Actinopteri > Aulopiformes > Paralepididae > Notolepis > Notolepis coatsorum. The sequence continues at coordinate 28,094 of NW_028173135.1, forward strand.
ATATTAAATCAAAGAAGAATTAAAAGGAATTATCCATCTGGAGCAGAATTTTTTTTTTATTCTTGCCATTATCTTGCCCATATGAAAGTCAATTACTTTTATTATCCTGTTAAAACTCATTGGAGAAATAAATCCATTTGGTCAAATGTACATGCCATGTCTCATTCAGGTTTGTTTGTGCATTGTTATTAGATTTTTTCTTTTTACAAAGGCATTATCTCCAGCCAAAACAAAATAACATACCTATTCATAATATTGTTCATCAATCATTAAAATGAATGGTGTTGAAGTTTCATTGGTAGTCTTGTTATTTCAGTTTTACAGGAATATGATCATTTGTTCAATGGATCAACTCTTGATTACAATTGTAGTAACTCATTTTTTTTTAGTAACTGCATTTTTTTTTATCCACTTTTTCTCCCATTTTCTATATTTTCTCCCATCCCAATTTCGTATCATCCAATTCAACCCTCCCCTGTCACGAACGTTGTTTCTTGCCTCCCACAAGCCGGCTGCAATGTGGACTAAGTCATACATAGCACAAGTCCCCTCCGGTACTTGAGGTAACAGCAGTCGCATCTTTTCACCTGCGCAGCTCGATCTCTGTGGCGAGGAGTAACGCGTGGGAGGCTCACGCCGCCCCCGACACTTCCTGATTCTACTGCGCAGGCGCACCAACCGACCTGTAGGAGTCGCTGTCCACAACGCCCGATCCCCACCCATCAGTTTCCCACCCTCTAATACGGCCAATGTGTATTAGTACGGACGACCAGCTAAACTGAAAGCAATGTGGAGCGCTGGGCTCGAACAGGCAAGCCCAGCGTCTCCAGCATTCGTGGCAAGCGCCTTGCCCACTACGCCACGTAGCCGCCCATTAGTAACTACATTTTTAAACAGATTTTGAAACCAACCAATTCATCATGATTCGTGATATGATACATATTTTTTTGTTTTTAATTTAATGAAAGTTTAACTGAGCTAATGCATTCGTCAACTGCTGCCGGCCATGAGAACACATGCACTTTTCCAGGTATTATGTTTTGGAGATGAGCATTTTTCCCGCTCTTTTCAGCCTCCAGGGTTTGACAAATGAAGGTGGCCACACAGAGAAAGATTGCGCTACCTGTTCCGCCTGTATCCAGGCTGTAAAGAAAACAAACGGGTTCCCCCCCGCAGCATCTGAGTAAAGATAGGCTTTTCCATTTAATTTTTCATCTTCCGCAAGGCCTCTGCAAAATTCAGTTCGCATAGCGAGAAATCGGCCATTATTAATAAAGATGCCCATTCGTGCTCTCTCGCCAGCCGGGCTAACGATGGAGAAAAGAAACGCCAATAAGCGCTCTGCTCTCTGATATTGTAATCAAAAACCGGCAAATAGCAACGAATGTCCTGCAGATATTGTTTTGTGCCATTGCATTTCCTGGGATGAAAGGCAATCCCTTTTAGGGGTGACGGGGCTTGTGATGGCCTCTGTGAGCCGATGCTGGAACAGACCTATTATTTACCCACAGAAAGAGGGTGGATAACGAGGAGGGATAATTGGATGTCCGGCCACGCACAGGTGGGCTCTCTCTCGCAGTGTCACACCCCGGAGCGTATATATAGAAACACATTTGGAGCGCTATATGACTGCGGCGCGCGAGGCTAGAATAGCTGCTTTATTATTATGTGCTACCGCCATGCAGTGAATGGGAATGATTTATCAACTGTTAGTTCAGCTGAAAGTTTATTTCTCTGCACACGTGTATTATGTATTAGAAAAGCAGAATGAGGTCACGCCTTAGAGTTTTAATTATCCTGTTGTGTATATATATATATATATATCCCGTTGTGCGATCGTTATAGACCTGCAGCGTGTTCAGAGTTTCTGATAAATCAAGCCCCAATATCCTTCTACTAACGTTGCATAGTGTGCCTTTTAATTTGCTTTTGCTGAGCTATAAAAAAAAGTTAAGGCTGCATTTTTTATGTTTCAGTGTTTGGGTCCGACTGAAATTAAACTTGGTTGAATAGCTCTAGTGGTCTATAATCTCCCTGTGGTTGTGGAGCAGTACGCCTGGGCCGAGGCTGATTGATGTCTTGGTTAGGTTATTTATAATTCATCGAATCTCTTATCAGGTTTTAAACTGTGTGGGTATCAAACGGGAAGAAATACTGTCAGGTTTTAAGCTGTGGGTGTCAAACAGGAGAGACTGTCAGGTTTTAAACAGTAATTCAGAACTGCACTATTGCATTATTTTACTCTGTCTATTCTATTTTACCAACTATTTTATCGCACTGCACTATTGCACTATTTTACTCCGTCTACTCTATTTTGCTCTTTTATTACCGTCTATTTTAAAGTTGTCCATATTATGTGTGATGATCAAACCGTAAACAAAGAGGCCTATTGAGATGCTGGATCCTAATATGAAAAACGATGTGATTTGATGTTCTATGTCTTACCTGACTTTATATTTTGATGCTCGTTTTATACTTATTCTACGCCTGCACTTTATGCATTGCTCTTGATCTGCCAATTTTGTGCACATTTTATGCCTGTCTTTTATATTTTTTTTTACTGCTGTGAAGCAGTTTGACCTGCAATTCTTGTATGAAAGGCGCTATACAAATAAAGTGTATTATTATTATTACAGTTGTGACTCGTGGTGGTTCACGGGTTGCGACGGCCCTTCTGTGTGAGCCAACAGACCTCTCATAGGTGACATACTTCCAGCTATTTCCATCTCTCAAGGATCTCCTGCAGCTCTAGGAAGATGAACGGACTATTAATTATTATTACACTACTCCTAGCTTCTTCTGTTGTCCATGCAGCTGTGTGAACAAGGCCTCCTGTTTCTCTCTCTCCGATAAGTATTAAAATCAATCATTATCATAATCAATATTACATTCATACAGCGATGAGGAAGGAGTGAGGTCAGACTGAGGGAGCGGAGAGGTGAGCGAGTCTAATATCCACGATGACTATTAGTCATCTATAATATATCTATAAAGTATTTATAATACTGAAACACAAATACTGAGACATATTTGTATAGTTTTGATGTCACAAACTTAGAAGTCTGTGAGCAGATTAGATTAAAATCTATTGTCATTACACAGCACAAGTAGTTTGTATACAGTATATATACATTATATATACAGCATTATTGTACATGCGAGTTATATTGGTTATACATGGTGTAGAAGTAGAATAGAAGGATTATATGCAGGTATATTCACAGACATGGATATATATATATATATATATATATATATATATATATATATATATATATATATATATATATATATACATATATAATATTTACAGATATGTAAAAAGGATTATATGCAGGTAAGTACAGATATATGTGGATATGTATCTATTTGTTTAGGTGTCTATATAGTATATTATTAGAGAAAGAGAATATAGGAATTGGTTTGTGTGATATGGGGGAGGAGTTTCATTGATACCTTTTGAATGAAAATACATTCGATTTGGAAAATAAGAAAATGCTGCTTCTTTGTTTGCACTACTTGTTTTTTGTATTAAGTTTAGTCGCATTTGTTTTAACAGAACCTTGACTAAATTATTGTAATTAGCCTATACGACAGCCGTTTTGTTTTGTTGTCATATTGATGTGCCTTTCTCATGGCTATACCCATGTATTTCCATGGAATTATTGGAAGTTTATTTGGAAAGTAATACACATCTTAAAAACCATTCATGCATTACATTGTGTAAATGTAATATATTATTACTCTGTTAAAAGGATACTACATTTGGTGAAGCGCGCATTATGACTTGTTTAGGACTCGAAACTCATGGTTAGGACTTGGGACTCGACCTGGGACTTATCACTCTTGACTGATCAATAGCTCCATCTACCATAAAAATAGGCTATTTGTCTGACTGGTCAGCTTAGCGATATCAATAACGAACTCCGCCATTTTCAGACTTAACTTACCTTGTTTTAGTTAAAATAACATTAACTACCAAGCGTATATATATATCGATCGTTTTTGATAAAAAAAATATAATAATTTTATATAATTCTTTTATAAAATATATATATTATATAATCATACTTGTAGTTGTATTATCTGCGAGACATCGCCACCACGCAACAAGTCAAAATGCTCGCCATCTGCAAACAGCTCTGCACTGTCTGTGTGTACTCAAGTAGCCTCCAGCTACGGCCAGGATTCTCCGGAGCTGCAGCTGGACCCTATTGATCACATTCAACGTGCCCTCAGCTCGAATACGCATCGAATCAGTGTTATAAGACATTGATATCAGGAGCTATATGTAGCTACTGCTAGCCGGCTATATAACGTTAAGACAACGCCTCAGTGAACTATTTAGTTTAATGGGACGTTTCGTTTTGAACAGTGAGCTAACATAAGCTAACGGGGGGGGGGGGGGGGGGGGTATGAAAAGGGAGCTTGAATGATGCCAAAGGAATGAACTGAGTAAAACAAAACAAAACTAACTCAGTAAGGAATATCTTATCTACCTATACACAAACAGTCAAATAAATACTCCTCACTACCTACACTAACTAACCAAACATATGTCCAAAACATACAATGAGTGGCATCACTCCTGAGTCCTTACCTAGTGTGTCTAGACAATACTATCGCTACGTGTAGCACCAAATGTATTGGGCCCCTTACCTGCTCCAATTCCCAACACACACAAACACAGACACTTTTACCAAGTTGGCTAACTAAGTCACATACCTACAATTAGCCAACAGAGACACAAAGAAGGGGAGAAACAGGAAGTGCCACATGGGTTTTTAAACAAGGGGGGGGGGGGGGCTTCCGATTGGTCAACTGGTGATATGATTGATGGCTGGGATGACTGGCTGGTTTCCAATTGGTCTCTTGATTGATGAAGTGAGGTGGTGTGAGTGAGAGAGAGAGGAGGGGAGACACAAAAGGATAAATAACATACAACAACCACATGCTGGAACGTAACAGTTGACAAAACCCAGACTGTGCTTTGGCTCTGTGTCAAACATTCTGTGTTATCAACTATTGTAGTTTCTCAAACATTGTAGTCAGGGTTCAAGTTATAGCTTGGCCCCCATAGATAGAGTCTGGGCCCCCATAGTCAACAACACCTGTGGCGGTCTCTCAAATGTACACATTTTTATGTACGAATTAGTATTATTTATGTTAACTAAATAAATTGTTAATAGATAATATCTTTCTTTTCCGTTTTTAAATGAACCGAGTAATTAATGTTGTGGAATAGGCTGCATTTCACCTCCAAGCCGCTATGCGTCGCCCATGAGCGTGTCTACTAACGCTACTCCTCCAACCCATTTGGTGAAGAAGAAAGAGACTTTCGAGTGATGCACTTTGTCATAACATTGTAAGTGGGACACATGCGAACAGCTACCTAAGAAACACTAGATTCTAATCAAGCTGAGTGAGCATCATGTGTTCTTGCCAAATTGTTCACAAATCTTTAAAAATAAATCCAATCATCATTGACATGGGATTGAAGACATGCTTAGATTATATGGGTATGGCCTGGTGAAAGATATGTAGGCATACCTGGCTTAAAGGAATAATTGCACCCAAAAATGACAATTGAAACTGAGCAAGACAAGAGAGCTGAACTGAGACTGAATAGAGCTGAGAAAGACTGACGAATGCATTTTATTACTGTTGTGTACTCGTAATGTTGCCGCTTATTCGGTGACACGCTGCAGTAGTTACTTTTTGTTGTTGTTGTTGTTCTAAGAAGATGCTGCTACTGAAATATGCTTCTGTTCAGTGCAATTTATGTTTGCATTCAGTTCTTGATTACGTGTGCACATTTGTTTTATAACATTATTTATTTAGTTTGATTTATACACGCATTTATGATTTTATGTTCTATCAGATGATAATGTTACTGTATCCTGATCAATGCTGCTGTTAAGTGCCATACAACTATTTATTTTCCATTAGGTTTTTTTTTTGTTAGTTTTTTATTTATAAGTGCAGAGACTGTTGTGTGATGTCATTACTCATTAGTATTATTAGACTCTAATCCTAATGAGATATTCCTCTAAATATGACTTTGAAAACGGCCTCAATTTCAGGAAAAAAGTTTAAAAAAAAATATATACCGGCGCACACCTTTTCGGGGGCCCCCATAGCTCGAACCCTGGTTCTAGATATCCTACATTTGAGCTGATTACCAGGTAAACATGAACGAATCACCTTATGAATGACTCATTCACAGAGAAAAATAGAACAAAAATAGAACACTGAACACAGAAGTCTTTGTGATAATAATAACCCTGAGGGAACATTTGATCTATAGCATTCTCTCCTATAATCGATAGAAACAGAACTACCCATTTCCAAACTTTGACGAGCACCCTCTCAGGATAAAGAATAGCCATCGTAGAGAGATGTTCCTCCAGTCAATTAGCTCACCATAATCACTCCCTCAAGAGGCTGGCGAGAGAGCGGGGAGATTAAGGGTGAGAGGAGGAGGAGGAGGAGCAGTGAGGGAGGGGGTGGGGGACGTATTCTTCACTTTCTCCCTCTTTCTTTCTTCCTTTCTTCTCTCATCCCGCCCCTCGGAACAGCTGAAACGTCTGAGATACATTATTGGAGCTAATCAGAGTGGAATGAGGAAAGCGCTGGGGTGAGACTGCAGAAATTACCTCTCTCTCCTCAGCCTGCCTGGTCCTCTGCACCCTCCGCTCAATGAGCCTCTCTCCTCCTGTCCTCTCCAGAAGGAGGGGGAGGGATGTTGCAGCTTGTGTGTGTGCGTGCGTGTGCGTGCGTGCGTGTGTGCGTGCGTGCGTGTGTGTAGGGGGGGGGGGGCGTCTTACAAGGCTGGGACATTGACAAACCTAAGCAGGTTTATAGGGGGGTGATTCACCAATGCAATGAAGTGGCAATAAAGAGAGATAAGTCACAATGAAGGGGAGGTCAGGTCCGAGTAGGATTTAATTGCCTCGGTTCTTCCAGTAGACGAGGGTCGTATGGTTCTTGTAGAATGAGTTTCTACATCCGGGACATTGGTGGTTTGTCCCTGTAGAATGAGTTAATCCGGGACATTGGTGGTTTGTCCCTGTAGAGTGAGTTAATCCAGGACATTGGTGGTTTGTCCCTGTGGAATGAGTTAATCCAGGACATTGGGGTTTGTCCCTGTAGAGTGAGTTAATCCGGGACATTGGTGGTTTGTCCCTGTAGAGTGAGTTAATCCGGGACATTGGTGGTTTGTCCCTGTGGAATGAGTTAATCCAGGACATTGGGGTTTGTCCCTGTAGAGTGAGTTAATCCGGGACATTGGTGGTTTGTCCCTGTAGAGTGAGTTAATCCGGGACATTGGGGTTTGTCCCTGTAGAATGAGTTAATCCGGGACATTGGTGGTTTGTCCCTGTAGAATGAGTTAATCCGGGACATTGGGGTTTGTCTCTGTGGAATGAGTTAATCCGGGACATTGGGGTTTGTCCCTGTAGAGTGAGTTAATCCGGGACATTGGTGGTTTGTCCCTGTAGAGTGAGTTAATCCGGGACATTGGGGTTTGTCTCTGTGGATTGAGTTTCATCCAGGACATTGTGGTTTGTCTCTGTGGAATTAGTTTCATCCAGGACATTGGGGTCTGTCCTTCCACGTGTCTATAACTAATCCAATACAGGAGCAGAGTAGAAACAGTACAGAAAAAAAAATAAAAACACAGACAGAATAAAAGGACAAATGCTAAGGTTGATCAACATCTCCTAAAGTGGTAAAGTGCATCATGCATAGAGGCACAATTTACAGTAAAAGTGCATATAATCAAAGTGCATGTTGCACAGACACACAGAAACAGCACTTCCAGGACATTTTGTCCTCCAGGACATTGGGGTTTGTCCCTCCAAGACATTGGGGTCTGTCCCTCCAAGACATTGGGGTCTGTCCCTCCAAGACATTGGGGTCTGTCCCTCCAAGACATTGGGGTCTGTCCCTCCAAGACATTGGGGTCTGTCCCTCCAAGACATTGGGGTCTGTCCCTCCAAGACATTGGGGTCTGTGCCTCCAAGACATTGGGGTCTGTGCCTCCAGGACATAGGGGTCTGCCCTCCAGGACATTGGGGTTTGTCCTCCAGGACATTGGGGTTTGTCCTCCAGGACATTTGGGGTTGGTCCCCATCCAAGTTATTGTACTCTGGTAATCAGTCCAGATCAGTCCAAACTAAATTCAAGGTACCAAGCTTCAAGGTAAAATGGTTACCAACACTGAAAAAGGTTTAGCAGCATTATTCCACAGGCGTGTTGTATGTCACATGCTCAGAGCTCACCTAATCGTGTCGTCCACTTCAACATGTCATATGGTGTGGACCGTTCAATGGGGTCAGGAACTCTGGCTCTGATGTTATGTAGGACACACGGCAGGCAAGATGATGTGGTTCTCCTGACAAAGACTTTATCCTTGTAGCACCTACTCAACAACAACTATAGCATCGTCTATACACAGTGAGTAAAGGATAGAAAGTAAGGTCGATTTGGGATTGGTCTCTCCATGTTCAGGAGACTCACATAAAAGTATATTGGATCATGTCTCCAGCACCCCCCCCCCACAGCCGTAGCTACAACCACTTAATATCAAGGCTCTCATCCACATTCATTCATTGTCTCCCCCGCGTTCTCCTTCATGAGCTCAATGTAACGGGGAAGTGCAGTGGTCTATACTGTTATGTTGGCAGCTATATTGTGATTAGCTATTACCAGGAACCTACTCATCATCACATACTGTTATGTTAGCAGCTATATTGTGATTAGCAATAACGTTATAATAACTATAACTATAATCTATCAATAGGCCTAAGTGAAGGGGTGTCATAGCTTACGTTGGTGATGTACATTTAGAAATCAGAGAGGCTGGTGATCAACTAAAGATTTCAATAATATCATTCAGACATGGATTCGGTGAGGTCAGTTCAATTTTGCACATAGCGTTAGCCCAACTTTAGTGAAAACAAAACAAATCACATTAGCCTGTAGCCTAATGCTAGCCATTAGTCTAAAGATTCTTTCTCAGCGGTTTTCGCTGTTGCCTTCTGGCCACCGTTATATAACGTTCCAGCAAGTAGGACCAACCGTTACGCCAAATCTTTTGTACCCTCGACTTTTAAACTACAGACAGTAGTCATTTTAAGTAGCCTTTTAAACACCTAGTTGTTGTCTCTTTTTACTTTTACTTTGACGGGATTGTGTATCGCATGCAGGGTCGCCTGGGAGAAATGCGAGGCCCTGTGCGAGATTTAACGCGAGGCCCCCCCCCCCCCCCCCCCCAAAAGGTTAATTTTTTTTTTTTTTTACAGTCAACATATTCTTAAATAATAGCGCTGCCCGAGGCGGGGCATGATACAGTCAACATATAGCAAAAGAGAGAGCGAGAGAGAGCTCCCGTTCTACAGTCAATATACAGTGTACAGAGAGAGAGAGAGAGAGACACATTGGAAAGAAATTGAAATGCTATTTGGCCCTAAACAGAGAGTACACAGTGGCAGAATACCTGAGCACTGTGACTGAAGATCCTTGAGCACAGCCTAGCCATCGAGAAAGGCCGCCATAGGCAGACTGTGTGTGTTAGAAAGAGAGAGAGAGAGAGAGAGAACATGTGTGTTTGTCATGTGTGTGTGTGTTAGAGAGAGAGCATGTATGAGAGATCCAAAAGGACAAAGATCAACACTTAAATCCAAGAGAGAGAGAGAGAGAGAGAGAGAGAGAGACACATTGGAAAGAAATTGAAATGCTATTTGGCCCTAAACAGAGAGTACACAGTGGCAGAATACCTGAGCACTGTGACTGAAGATCCTTGAGCACAGCCTAGCCATCGAGAAAGGCCGCCATAGGCAGACTGTGTGTGTTAGAAAGAGAGAGAGAGAGAGAGAGAGAGAGCATGTGTGTTAGAGAGAGAGTATGTATGAGAGAGAGAGAGAGAGAGAGAGCATGTGTGTGTGTGTTAGAGAGAGCATGTATGAGAGATCCAAAAGGACAAAGATCAACACTTAAATCCAAAGAGAAGAGGGTCTATACCAGAGAAACCAAAGCAGCAAGGAGCCAATGGCCGACATCAGCTAAATAGGCTAGCCAGGTACTGTGACACCAGGCCACACACAGCTTTGGCCAACGGCCCAACGCTACCCAAGCTACACAAACGACCAAGACATTCACACACAGCACATGTCGTATCTCCAAATGTTGTGAAGTAGCATATGTTTTGCCTGGAAAAAAACATCGTTATTAACAAAACATTCGGGAGGGGAAGGAAGGAAGAGTGGGGTAATGTCATGACATTTTCATTAATCTTACCTGCACAAAAGGAACGCAGGGCGAAAGGCCGCAACACAGGTCTCCACGTTGACGAAAGGCCTCTCGCTGTCGGGACAAATAAGCTATGGCCAGAGCCTTGTCATGGTGCAGGCCCGACTACATCTTCTGTCAAAGATGATGTCGTAGTCAGAGTGCCAGAACCCCCTGCTATTCCCACGGCTAATGTCAATGGTCGTAGCACAAGCTAACAGCTAACTCAAGGCTAACTGATAGCATCAAACGAACGTTCCCAGCCGAGCGCAGCCGGCAGTTAACGTCGAAGCTAAACAGCTAACTGGCTAACAGTTAGCTCAACCAGGCTATCGCTAACGCAGAAGCAAGCTATGCGGCTACATACAGCCAGGTGCTGACACCAGGCACACACCGTTAGCTACTAGTAGTACTACAATAGCTAGTCGGCCAGTTTAGCTCCAGAGAGAGAGAGAGAGAGAGAGAGAGAGAGCGATGTCCACAGCGGGAATAGAATAGAGTTAATAGAATAGGTTAAAAACTCACCAAACGTCCAAGAGGATGGAGACAACCGCGTGGAGTTGACGAAGTTCATCTGCCAAACGACCATCCTCTTCATCTTGGCTGCATGTCTCTAGGTTAGCTAACGCTAGATAGCCTTTAGCTAAGCTAGCTACTAGCCGACATCATCATCATGGCTATATCCCGACTGCATCATGACAAGGCTCCGGCCATTTGTCCCGCCTTTCGTCAACGTTCCTTGGTGACCGACCGACTGATAATGACCGACCTCTTTCTTCGTCTTGGCTGGCATAACTAAGCATAATAGTCAAACGCAGCTGACTCACGCCGGCGTAGTGTACTACACATGATGTAAGTAAAACCACTCCCTTCGTTGAAACCAATAGTGTGTCTGCTGCAGAACCCCAGAGGCTGAGCTCCAATAGTGAGTATATCTGCAGACCCAGGAACAAGTCAGACACATTCTACAAACGTGTCTAATGTGAAATATATAAGCATATAAGCAAAACTAGATTTTAGGTCTGTGATGAAAAAGGGCCTCGCGGGAAGGGGGTCCTCGCAAAAAAAAAAAAATAATAAAAAAAAAATACATTTTTTTTTTTTTTTTTTTTTTTTTCGAGGCCCCCCTTCCCGCCGGGCCCTGTGCGACCGCACTGCTCGCACACCCCTGAGGCGGCCCTGATCGCATGGAATGTTGTTGTTTGCCGTGCTGTCATCGAGATGTTTTTGTTTTTGTTGTTTGTTGTTTTTGTTACTCGTGACGCAACAATATGAATTGCCCCACGCGGGATCAATACTGTTGTCTGAATCTGAATCTGAAAACATAATGTTTATAGGTGACAAAGATACTCACTCGGTGGTCATCTGCCTTCTCTGTTTCACACACACACACACACACACACACACACACACACACACACACACACACACACACACACACACACGCACGCACGCACGCACGCACGCACACACACACACACACACACACACACACACACACACACACACACACACACACACACACACACACACACACACACACACACACAGTTACAAGACAGCGGTTCCCCCTCTGTCTCCATCGCCGAACAGTTACTGCTCTCCGGTCACGTCGGCTCATGGCTCTCCAGCGGGCTTGTAGTCGCCAGCTGGGAGGACCTGTCTCGTGTCTGTAGCAGCTGCTGCCACAGCATCTTGCTCTTATACGCTGTATCTCCTCTGTGCTACAGTGTATATTCAAGTTTTGTCACGCACAAGGTACACACGTATTGCTGCACGAATCCGCTTCAAGGCCCTCGACCTGGCATACCGTGCGGCAAAGGGAACCGCTCCCGCCTACCTCCGGTCAATGGTCTCTAACTACACACCCTCAAGACCCCTACGCTCTGCATCTTCTGGCCGCCTCAGACCCACTCCTATCCCAGCTCCGGGAGGGTCATCAAGGAGAAGTCGCCTATTCTCAGTCCTTGCCCCACAATGGTGGAATGAACTGCCCACCCCAGTTAGGACGCGTGTAGCTTTATGCCAAGCAAGCAGTGCAAAAATTTACCGTAGTGGCGTGCAGTAATGCGCCTTTCATTTTCCGCCGCCCAGCGCCCAGGTCGCGCGGAAATAGGCTGTCTATTGCCATTCTCTTTGACAAACTCTAACCTTAACCAGCTCCTTAACAACGCCTAAACTTAACCGTTCTAACCTTAACCAACTCCGAAACAATGCCTAACCTTAACCTTAACCTTAACCATGCCTAACCTTAACCATAGAAATTATATTGCCATTCTCTTTGACAAACTCTAACCTTAACCAGCTCCTTAACAGCGCCTAAACTTAACCGTTCTAACCTTAACCAACTCCGAAACAATGCCTAACCTTAACCTTAACCTTAACCATGCCTAACCTTAACCGGCGAAAGAATACACGTTAAAAAAAAATCACGTTAAAAAATATTTTTGATGGGATTCGAACTCGCCAGCAAACGAGCCATAGGATCCACAGCCATGTGGCCTTGCCAATTGAGCTATTACTAGATACTGAATAAGGGGCGGTGACTTATATATATTGAGCTCCGCTCGTGTCGAACCAAGGCGGGATCTCATGCGCATGCGCGGGCACCTCGCGCGAGCACGCCGGCGCACGCACGCACCTGAGCGAGCACGCCGCCGCCGGTGCACGCACGGTAGCATTTGTCTGAAAAGAAGGGCGCTTTACCGCACTGGCGTGCGGTGACGAATGCGGAAGCATTTTTGCACTGCTTGCTTGGCATTAAGGAAAACGCAGTTAGGACAGCCGAAACACGTCCAATCTTTCGCCGTCGACTAAAGACGCACTTCTTCAACCATTATCTGAATAAAAAGAAAAAAGAAAAAAAAAATCTAACCCTAACTAACCATACTGTCATCATGCACTTG
>NW_028173134.1:0-19169 GCF_963971535.1 Notolepis coatsorum
CCCAACCCCCTCTCTCTCTCACTCCCTCTCAGTCTCTCTCTCTCTTTCTTTACTTCTCTCTCTCCCCCACCCCCCTCTCTCTCACTCCCTCTCAGTTTCTCTCTCTCTTTCTTTACTTCTCTCTCTCCCCCACCTCCCTCTCTCTCTCACTCCAGGTGGGCGCTGACATGTTGGTTTACACGACCTCTGCCAAAAACGAATGCATTAAAAAGAACAGTCATTTATAGAGCTGTAACATACTGGAACAGGATTCCACATCAAGTAAATACAGATTTAAGTACACCAAGGAAAATAACAAACAGATTCTATAATGATTTTAATACAGATTATTATTATTATACTGATTTTCATTTTGGGATATGTAATTTTGTACTTTATAATATGCACTTTGTAATGGTGTATCTTGCAATATTTGTAATATAGTATCTTATAATACTGTGGATGTTAAGGATATTGTGATTTTTTTAATACAGTTTTGTGTGATGCTTTTTAGATATTTGTGTGCTGGATAATGTTTTAATTTATCTGTAAGTCTGGACCCCAGGAAGAGTAGTCTCCACCGACTAATGAGGATCCAAAAGAAATAAACTACCTCTCACACTCTCTCTTTCCCTCATTCCCTCTCTCTCTCCCTCTCACTCACCCTCTCCCTCATTCCCTCTCTCTCTCCCTCTCACTCACCCTCTCCCTCATTCCTCTCACTACCTCTCTCCCTCATTCCCTCTCTCTCTCCCCCACCCTCCCTCTCTCTCTCACACCCCCACCCCCCCCTCTCTCTCTCTATCTCTCTCTCTCTATCTCTCTCTCTCTCTCTCTCTCTCTCTCTCTCTCTCTCTCTCTCTCTCTCTCTCTCTCTCTCTCTCTCTCTCTCTCTCTCTCCCACCCTCTCTCTGTCTCTCTCTCACCACCCCCTCTCCCCCCCCTCTCTCCAGTCTTTCTGAGTGCTCTCAGGTCTATCTGTGGTATAATAATAATAATAATAATAATAATAATAATAATAACAACAGGTCATTACAGTCACAGAGCCTCTCTTCTGGTCCCTCTCTCCCCTCTCTTCAGAGGCTGTCAGGGAGCTCTCCGCCCCGCCAAGCCACCCACCAAGCTGCACATCAAGGGACCCCCTCACAGACACATGAACATCAACCAGGGGAAGGATGCGACTGGAGAAAGTGCAGGCAGGGAGAGAGGAGAGGATTAGAGATGTGAGGAGAGGAGAGGGCAGGAGAGGAGAGGAGGAGAGGGCAGGAGAGGAGAGGAGGGGATGGGAGGAGAGGAGAGGAGGGGATGGGAGGAGAAGAGAGGTGAGGAGAAGAGAGGTGAGGAGAGGGCAGGAGAGGAGAGGAGGAGAGGAGAGGAGAGGAGAGGAGAGGAGAGGAGAGGAGAGGAGAGGAGAGGAGAGGAGAGGAGAGGAGAGGAGGGGAGGGGAGGAGAAGAGAGGTGAGGAGAGGCAGGAGAGGAGAGGAGGAGAGGGCAGGAGAGGAGAGGAGGGGATGGGAGGAGAAGAGAGGTGAGGAGAAGAGAGGTGAGGAGAGGGCAGGAGAGGAGAGGAGGAGAGGGCAGGAGAGGAGAGGAGGGGAGGGGAGGGGAGGAGAGGGCAGGAGAGGAGAGGAGGGGATGGGAGGAGAAGAGAGGTGAGGAGAAGAGAGGTGAGGAGAGGGCAGGAGAGGAGAGGAGGAGAGGGCAGGAGAGGAGAGGAGGGGATGGGAGGAGAAGAGAGGTGAGGAGAGGGCAGGAGAGGAGGGGAGGAGCGGAGGGGATGGGAGGGGAGGAGAGGGCAGGAGAGGAGAGGAGGGGAGGGGAGGAGAAGAGAGGTGAGGAGAGGGCAGGAGAGGGAGAAGAGAGGTGAGGAGAGGAGAGGAGATGAGGGGAGGAGCGGAGGGGAGGAGAAGGGAGGTGAGGAGAGGGCAGGAGAGGAGGGGAGAAGGGAGGTGAAGAGAGGGCAGGAGAGGAGGGGAGGAGAGGAGGGGAGGAGAAGAGGTGAGGAGAGGGCAGGAGAGGAGGGGAGGAGCGGAGGGGAGGGGAGGAGAAGGGAGGTGAGGAGAGGGCAGGAGAGGAGAGGAGGGGAGGGGAGGAGAAAAAAGGTGAGGAGAAGAGAGGTGAGGAGAGGGCAGGAGAGGAGGGGAGGAGAGGATGGGAGGAGAGGAGAGGAAGGGAGGAGAGGAGGGAAGGGGAGGAGAAGAGAGGTGAGGAGAGGGCAGGAGAGGAGGGGAGGAGGGGATGAGAGGATGAGAGGGGAGGAGCGGAGAGGTGAGGAGAGGAGGGGAGGAGAGGAGAGAGCAGGAGAGGGAGGAGAGGAAAGAGCGGGAGAGGAGGGGAGGAGAGGGGAGGGCAGGAGAGGAGTGGAGGAGAGGGCAGGAGAGGAGTGAAGGAGAAGGGGAAGAGAGGAGAGTGCAGGAGATGAGGGGAGGAGAAGAGAAGAGAGGTGAGGAGAGGGTAGGAGAGGTGGGGCGGACAGGATAAAATAGTTCCAGGTCAAAGAAGAAAGGAGGCTAGTAGACTTAACGGAATTCAGAATTCACAGTGTGGACAGTTTCGGTAGAACGGTTGGACACCAGGGTTATTTCCCGTCACATCTTGACAGTAGATAAACACTGCAGCAGGAAGTAAACTTCAGAATGTTTATGATGTCAAGTTGAAATCGTCTAAACATGTAAACAACAGAATAGAACAGAACAGTGCATAATACGGCGCTCTGCTCTGGCAGGCCATCCATCCACCATCAGGCCATCGTCCAGCTAGAGAGAAAATTCACAATAGCTGCGACCGCAAATATGTGTGGACCGACCGACCGACCGACCGACCGACCGACCGACCGACCAGAGCGGCCTATAGAGCTGCTGGCAGCTGAAAAAGGATATAGGAGGACAGTGGAGTAGAGAGTGAAGAGCAGGAGAGAGGAAGGGACAACAGGAGACAATAGAATAGCTGTTCTTACAAGGTTTCCTCTCAGTTCTCAGTCCATTCTCCTCCTACCCAGAGAGTTGGATGACGTTCCACTGTCAAGCATCTCTGGCCAAAGAGGAAGTAACCACCCTCACTCGTATTCATTTCCATTAATATTTTTTAATTAATAATATGATATTATTGTTCCCCTCTATAGCCGCATTTCCTTTCAAACTAATTTGGTCGCGGATGTCTGGATTTTGTCTCTCATGGGCGGAGGTGTTTAGCAGGCTGTGACTTACAGGCGTAGAGACAGAGGTGTTCTTTCCAAAAGCAAAGAGGCCTAGAACGCTAATTGCGCGCATACCGGAGAGGCTAACTGCCTAAGAAAACGGGCACAGAGGCACTGAAAGAGGATTTCACCCGTCTAATGAACACATTAGACAAATATCAAGATGTATCCATCAGTGGACCATTTCATGCTTTCGCAGAGGACGAGAAGCCTTCAGTCGACCTTCAGACATTAAGCACCCCCCACAGCCCAAATGGAATGATCCAACTACCAGTCGACTATCGGCAAATTTTGGCCAATCAAAGTCGACTATACAAATACTTAGTCCTTAGGACTACAGAGGTGTTTAGCAGGCTGTGACGTACAAGCAGAGAGACAGCTCTGTGTGGGGGCGCGGGAGTGCAGTGCACAGCAGGAGATCACAGTGTCTCCTCGGGATAGATTTAGCCCGCGACACGTCAGACACATGGAATGTACGCAAGCTAGCCCTCCACTTGAGCAACGTTGAGCAATAATCAAACAGCTTGCCATTAATTAAATGTGACACATCGCGGCGATGCGTTGGTGTCTCGTCCTCTCATGCCGCAATTAATTCCTGCTGCTGTGATCACACTAAAGTCCAGGAAAAGATGACTTCTCCATTGATCTGTGTGTTACCCAGGCAACGGGCTGTCAGTGTGCCATCAGACAGTGTTCCCTAGTTGCTGTTATTAGTACAGAGAGGTGCACACAAGTGTCTTTCCTGTACTTTAACGTAATCACAGCTCCAGGAATTCATTGCGGCCCGGAAGTGACTTCTTCTTTCGTGTAACAGCAGAAGTCCAACTCTGTGTCTTGTAGCCATGCCCTTATCTCTGGTCCCACGTTAAAGAGGCTGGCTTCCGAGGGTGGTCTGTATAGGGGGCAGATGGTCGGGATATGCTCGACAGTCTGTTCAGGGTCTCTACCAGGCCCCACTTCTTCAATGATGCTGTGAAGCGATCGACCCCAGTTCTTAAACGGTTCAGCAGAGTCCATTGCCGGTGTGGAAGATCGTCTCCTGTGGCGCCATCTCCTGGATCCCAGATGTGGTAGTGGAATGCGAGTTGGCCCAGCACTCTCCCACTCTCTCTTCCAGGCTGCCGCAGCCATCCATTTCTGGATAGGTCCTCAGTGGTGGAACGGAGCATCGCTTGTGCCGCCTTGTTTTAAGGGGTGGCGGTCATTGTGGTGTCATGTAGGAAGTGCTAGTCCATGCTTCACTGCTTTCCTTGCTAGGGTGAGAGTGGCAGCCTCTCACCGTAGGCCAGCCGGTGCGATTCCTGCTAGGACTGCAGCAGGAAGATGGGGGGTAGGCTTCAGGCATCCAGTGATGATCCGGAGGGCGTTGTTTAGTAGCCGAGTGTCTTGAGTGACAAGACACCATCACATCGCCGTGGTGAATCAAGTTGACTTTATCAACGGCCATTTGCGCTGGGAAGCTATTTGTTTATTTCTCAGTGTGCCGCTTTCACAGGGGGTGTAAAAAGTACCCAGAAAATTATACTTAAGTGAAAGTATGGGTACCGTCTCAAAATCGTACTCAAGTAAAAGAGTATCTGGCTAAAAAACACACTTGAGTAAAGGTAAAAAAGTTTCTACTTTTAAATGTACTTAAGTACTAAAAAAAGTAAAAGTTCAAACTTTATTTTATTCCGGGCAATGAAATGTTCCGTTTCGTCCTCGTACTATCGTTTGTGGCCATCTTCTGTAGCTCGTCACTCCGACGGTCTATTCTTCTGATAGCAGGTTGTTTAATCAAAGATCCCCGCTTTCTAGTCTTGCACAAGGACCAATCAGCATGGGTATGGGCGGGTTCATTTTCCATTGATGGGGGATTTTGATTGGCTGTTTTTAAATAAAGTGCGGCCCTGCAGGATTAATAACTTTAACGTTAGTTCGGCCAGAGAAACACATATACTAATTGAAATAGTTGGACCTGCGAGATTTGTACTTTGTACTTTGTAGGTCTGCATTTTAAATGTAAGGAGTAAAAAGTATGTTTTTTTTCTCTGAAATGTAATTGAGTAGAAGTAACCTAATAATACTTGAGTAAAGTACAAATCCCCAAAAACAGTACTTAAGTATTGTAACAAAGTACAATTACTCAAGTACTTTACACCCCTGCGCTTTCAGATCCAATGGAGAGCCTACATGTAGCTTACGTGGCTTCTACAGGTCTGACATGTCAGGCTTGGATCAATTATACCATCCAGTAACTCAGGAACAGCATCTAAAAAATGTATCACGCCAATAACAGTAAGATGCCGTCATATTTTAGGGGTTGGTGGGTGTTCGGGAGACCGTGACACAAGTCCCCAGAAATATTGACCGTCAAACACTTCATTTCCTACATTCTGGCGCATGCTTTTATGCACCGGCTTGTGCCTTTTCTGCATCAATTCATGGTGGAAATGTCTTTATTGATGTAAAGGAAAAGACAACATCCAGGCTGACACAAATATAATGCAGTGAGGCTCTCAGGCGTTCTGTATTGCTTTCAAATATGTATTTGCGAGTGAAAGGCGCCGTCTGCAAGATGGATATGGTACGGTCCTGTAGGGGTGTCTGAAGTTGTTGGTTAATATATAGTTACAGGCAACACGGATATAAATGTTTTGATCCCCCCCCCCCCCCCCTTTTTTTACCTCTTTTGGGGAGGGGGTTGTCTTTCACATTAGCTATATTTTTTAAGGGGGGCAAATGTACCTCTTCTCAATATTGAGGGGGGCATGGCCAAACAATAATACAAAACTAAAATGTACAAATGGCTGCTTTTTTACGTAGCGCTTTTATCCAAAGCTCTTTACAATTAGTTACTCACGTTTTACCCATTCACTCACACATTCACTCACACATTCACTCACCGACAGCGGAGGCAACCATGCAAGGCGCCGACCTGCTCATCGGGAGCAATTAGGGGTTAAGTGTCTTGCTCAAGGACACATCGACACTAACCGGGAGGAGCGGGAATCGAACCGGGAACCTCCGGATTTGCCAGACGACTGCTCTACCTCCCGAGCCACTGTCGCCCCTACAACATGCAACACACACATCCACCAGTCTCTGGAAGTCCATTCTTTCTCAACACAAGGCACAAGGGGAACAGCAGGTGTTCACAGGCTAGAATAACAACAAGAGGACGGGTCACGGCCCCAACGTTACCCTGGGAGACGACGCTACTTCTTTCAATGCGTTTTCCACTCCCACACACACACACACACACACACACACACACACGCACACGCACACACACACACACACACACACACACTCACTTCCACACACGCACACACACACACACACACACACACACACACACACACGCACACACACACACACACACACACACACACTCACTTCCACATGCACACACTCACACACACACTCACTTCCACACACACACACACACACACACACACACACACACACACACACACACACACACACACACACACACACACACACACACACACACACACACACACACACACACACACACACACACACACAGACACACACACTGACACACACACACACATACACACTCACACACACACACACACACACACACACACACACACACACACACACACACACACACATGATTTATGAAAGCAGAGTAAGACACCAGTAGGGTTGATTGCTTCTGTCTGACCGATGAACTGCACCCCACCTGACTGTTGACTGCAATCAGGAGCAGACATGAGTGTGTTTGTGTGTTTTTGCATGTGTGTGTATGAGAGATAGAGAGAGAGGGTATACTCGTGTTCAGTACGTGTGTGTGTGTGTGCGTGTGCGTGTGCGTGTGCGTGTGTGTGTGTGTGTGTGTAGTGTGAGTGTGAGTGTGAGTGTGTGTGTGTGTGTGTGTGTGTGTGTGTGTGTGTGTGTGTGTGTGTGCACCCGCATGCATTTCCTTCTACACACCTGGGTGCCTCTGTTGTTGTCTGTGTGTGTGTGTGTGCAGGAGAAGATTGCCCCATGAGTAGAAGTCTGTACCTGCCCTCCTTCATATATAAATCCTCAGTGGTAAACCTCACAGCTGTAAACCTGCCCCTGACAGTGCAGCTATACCTTCCCGGCTCGCTGAGTTCACCTGAGGACAGTTCTCCAGTTCTCCTGGCAGCCCAGCTACCTCGCTGAGTTCACCTGAGGACAGTTCTCCAGTTCTCCTGGCAGCCCAGCTACCTCGCTGAGTTCACCTGAGGACAGCTCTCCAGTTCTCCTGACACTAGCTCATGCTGCCTGGTACAAGCTACTGAACTGCACTAGGAGGAGGAGGAGGAGGAGGAGGACAAGAAGACAAAGATGAAGAAGGAGAAGAAGAATAAGATGAAGGAGAAGAAGGAGGAGGAGAAGAAGGGGGAGAAGAAGAAGAATGGGTATGGGAAAAAGAAGGAGAAGAAGAAGAAAGAGAAGAAGAAGACAAATATGAAGACAGAGAAGAAGGAGGAGAAGGAGAAGAAGAAAAAGAAGGTGACGGAGAAGAAGAAGAGGCAGAAGGAGGAGAAGAGGAGGAAGAAGAAGAAGGAGAAGAAGAAGAGGAAGGAAGAGAAGAAGAAGAAGAGGAAAGAGAAGGGGAGGTTGTTGTATAGGTGCAGGGACAAAAGGTGGACGGGGGAAGTTGTTGTATAGGTGGGTAGGGGTTGGGATATATATATATATATAATTTACATTTAGTAATTTATCTGACGTTTTTATCCAAAGCGACTTACAAGTTCTGTACAACAAGTCATCAGGAAGGTTTCAACTCTGACAGCTAAGTAACATTGGGCCTCATTCATGAAGCGATATAAGAACAGATTTCGTTCTTAACTAGCATTTCCTCTTATTTTGTTCTTACCTGGGATTCAGCAATGTTTTCTTATTGTTGCTTTTCTCTCAGGCAAGACCAAATTCTAAGAGTGGTCGAGAGCACTCTTACCCAGATAAGAAACTCTTACCCAGATGAGAAACATTAAAGGGGAACTATCTTATAAATGGCCTTTTTCAGTGTTTAACATTGTTTCCTGGCTATGTGGACTTATATTAATAGGATCTATGTCTCTAATTATCATATTGGCGCATTCTTCCAATTCTCCTGTCACAATATTCACCCTCACTGAACTGAGTCATCTGAAAATGTGCATATCTGTGATGTCAGAGATTTCTCAGCTGCATAATAATGTGGCAGTTGATGTGGCAGTTGGCAACAGGCCACACAGTGGTTGGAGCCCAGCCTAAAAAAAAAACTTACAGAGGTGTTCCATAGACTCACAGGAATTGTGTAAAAGTGCCCAAATACCCCCAAATACGACTTTATAAACCCAGAACTTTTCAATAATTATTATTATAACTTATTGTGTGCGTTCTTCTTCTGAAATGGATTATATATTGCTGTTAGAACAGTTAGATGCTGGCTGCCCAGGCCGTACACATAGAACGCATACAACATCTCCTCTCCTCTCCTCTCCTCTCCTCTCCTCTCCTCTCCTCTCCTCTCCTCTCCTCTCTTCTCTTCTCTGCTCCTATAGTTCTGAGCGCATTCCAGTATTTCCCAACCTACTGCGCGATTGGTTCTTGACAAGCGTTGTCAAGTCGTTCAGTATTGACAAAGCCTACTTTGCTGGAACGATTTATTTCGCACTATACAGTACGTGGTATACGTATAAGTACAAGTATAAGTCTTTATTTGTCATCAGATTAACACACACACATGCGATGAGCGACCCACAGGAACACACACATGCACCGAGTCGCGAGTCGTGTGTGTGTCATTTTGAGATCTGTCGCAAATCGCTTCCTGTTGAATGGATCAGACAGCGATCAGACGCTGAAACTCGGCTGTTTTACACACGCCTCATTCACCTTATAAGGAGATGGTGGGCGTGTCTGTATGCAAATTATTTGAGCGCAAACGCGCATTTGAATTTAAGAATGAGTGGGATTCATCATGCAACCGACCTGGGTAAGAACCGATTTCGACGTTAAGAGCGGCTTGATGAATGTGGCGGTGGCTTTTCTTATTGTTCTCCTAACAGACAGGTAAGCAAGAATATAAGAAAAATAATAAGAGAGTATTGTTGAATGAGGCCCAATGTTTGTCAAACATAGTAGTAGTATGTTTGGCATACTATGCTATACTAGTAGTAGTATATAGACAGATTAGCATAGTAGGTAGTAACATACTTAGACTAAGTAAATGACTTAGTAGCAAAGTGCATGAATCAAACAGCGTTGAAACTTGGGTGCTGCAGTCTTGAGTGCATAGTAGTAGACATAATAGTATAGTAGGTAGTAATATAGGCAAGGTAGATTATTTAGGGGAAAAGAGCATGATAGTAAAAGACAGTACAAAGATATTGATTGAAGAAGTGTGTTTGTGATTTCGGCTGTTCTAACTGTATATATTTCTTTTTTAGTTTATTTGTGTTTGCTTATATTAATAGCTGACAGGAAGTGCAGGTGGGGGGGGGGGGGTTATTGAGGGGGGGGGGGGGGGGGGGGGTGTCCTCCATCCACTACAACCAACAAACTTGCCAGGGATCTAAATAATGGATATAGCCATGGGCTGAGCTGTCCTGGTCTGACCTCACACATTCTCAACGAGGACGGGGAACTTCATAAGACACACACACACATACATGCGCGCGCACACACGCACGCGCACGCGCACGCGCACGCACACACACACACACACACACACACACACACACACACACACACACACACACACACACACACACACACACACACACACACACACACACACACACACACACACACACACACACACACACACAGGCAGCTGGTGTTTACATCCCCTATCTTAACCCGGGGAGTCGTATAATCTGTACAGGTCATGAGGAGCGGTATCTGCAGCACAACCAGTGGTTAAAAACACAACTTTCAATCCCAGAAGTTCTCCACACAACAAGACAGACGGCCTGCGTTCAAACTGCAGAGTCTAGTGAAGGGGCACAGCGCGGCCCGAGATGGTTCAATCAATTGTATATTCCTCTTTTACTTACTTTTGTACTTACTTTTTTTACTGTACGAAGCACAGAACTCAATAATAATAATAATATAATATAATAAACAAACTTGAAACTTGAACAATCAATATTGTGAACCTGAGCTACTCCCTCCCAAAGATAGAGACCTGAGATGCTCTCTCCCAGAGCCGGCAACCTGAGAAGCAAGTCTCAAAGTTGCGATGGCATCAGGTATAAAGTCTGCTCCATAGACAATGATGAACTCAGAACATTCCCCCTGGGTGTCTCTCAGAGTCATCTGTAACATTTCTCACCAATGAATTGTCTATGGAGCAGCTTCAGACTTTATCCGTTATACTATTACAAGTTTAAGATTTAACATTCTAGTTTTTGGATTTGGGAGAGAGTTGCTAATTTTCACTAATATAATTTGTACTACCTTAGACCAGAGGAATGGTGTGCAGCATTACTACTAGAACACACAACCTCAGCAGTAGTATTACTACTAGAACACACAACCTCAGCAGTAGTATTACTACTAGAACACACAACCTCAGCAGTAGTATTACTACTAGAACACACAACCTCAGCAGTAGTATTACTACTAGAACACACAACCTCAGCAGTATTATTACTACTAGAACACACAACCTCAGCAGTAATATAACTAGAACACACAACCTCAGCAGTAGTTGTGGTAACATTGACTTCATAATTTCATAATCAGAAATGTTAGAGTAACCCTGAAAACTGAAAATATCTGTAGGGATGGTAATTTAGGTATTACATAGACTCTCAGAGCACATTTTGGAGAAAACCTGCAGGCCAAGCCTATAGGGTTGTTTACACAGTTGTACAAAAGCCATTCCAACCCCCACAGGAAACCAAACACCTAGACATGTGACAGTTGAGCACAGCCAGTTTGGTAGATGGGGTTTTTGGGATGGCTCTTGTGAATTGAATAGTATTAACCTAAGACGCACTGACTATACTGGGTTAATATTATATCAACACAAACACTATTAAGGCTGAAGTCATCAGACCTCATCATGTTGAAAATCACCGGGCGACACCTCTCTAATGACGACATTGTTTACTCAGTCACACACCACAGAAAAACGGTGACTCAGTATAGCAGTAAAGACAGCTGCGCTAACCAAGATTAGAGGTCACAGGAAACATAATTGCATTATATTAGTTTAGAATGAAAAACAATATTGGAATAATAACAAGATTATAGTAACAAATTAGAAAATAACTTACAAAGAAGAATACCATTTTAGGAATGTCAAACCTGGAAGTAATAAAGCCATTTCCTTCAAATCACAGTTATATTATAAAGATTCAGTCTGGTAAATAAAGGTTGGTGCTGCTCCTATGATGTTTGATATCAGCCTAGAAGCAATGACTGTACTGGGGTGATATTAGAGATCTATAGGTCATTGCATGAACCATATGTGTGGGAAAGTCAAAAATGGTGCATGGAGGAATGTTGAAGTGGTTGCAGAGGAGACAGGCCTCTGTCAATAAGAAGCCACGGCCCAAAAAGGAGGGGGCTACCCGGTTGTTACAGGCACACATACGGCCAAGAAGACACCAAATGAGGACTGCCTGTGTTTAGATACTGGTGATTGGTGGAACTAGGTTAAGAAAAGTGAGGTCATGAAATCTATAAGTATTGGAACAGTAAGAATAGAGAGGCAGGCCAGCTCAGGACACCGCCACACACCGTTACCCAGGGGGTCTGAGTCTGCGTCTCCACCACCACCACAGACCATGGTCCGACTTTGCCCTATGTGAGTAAAAACTGTATATGGAATAATGTGATAACTAGAGTAAGATGCCTATCTTAGGCCCAGGTTTTATCATGTGGTGACAGAGAGTACTATGGTCTTATTTCATTAACATAACATGACTAAAATGTATGTACAATACTGTCTTTTGATGTAAAAAGCCAACGAGGGCTATTGTGATTTACCTGCATCAAATCCTTTTGTACAATCATGTATTATGCTTGAAGTGCCCTGTGTGTAACCAATGCATTATTCCATCTCGGCCCACGCTGCAATTAAATGAATATTGGACCATAGCTACCGGTTGTCTGGCTGTATACAACTTATTCTCTACTGGCTAAATTTGGGAGCCCAGATGAGGACCATTGTTTCTATCACACTGTGATCTTTTCCTTCCTCTAGTTAACAACCTCACTGTGCTGTAATTAATAGATATTCATATAGAAATATACTACATAGTATTACTAGAACACACAACCTCAGCAGTAGTATTACTACTAGAACACACAACCTCAGCAGTAGTATTACTACTAGAACACACAACCTCAGCAGTATTATTACTACTAGAACACACAACCTCATCAGTAATATAACTAATAGAACACACAACCTCAGCAGTAGTATTACTAATAGAACACACAACCTCAGCAGTAGTATTACTACTAGAACACACAACCTCATCAGTAATATAACTACTAGAACACACAACCTCAGCAGTAGTATTACCACCAGAACACACAACCTCAGCAGTATTATTACTACCAGAACACACAACCTCAGCAGTAGTATTACTAATAGAAAACACAACCTGATCTTGTGAAACCTTGAGACAACGTTGTAGCAAGCTATGTAAAATACAGCTGGCTTACCTTGTTTTGTTTTTGAATGCTAAGGCTATTTTGGGAGTTCTAGCGTCAAGAATGTAAGTAGCCTACTTTTCTTTCTTTTTTTAATATAACTTTATTGTAAATAAAGTTGACCTCAGGGTAAAACGTCTAGATATTGAATAATGAATAGAGACAGAAGCGTCATGCAGGTCCATGGTTTCATTACTATTTCCTGTTTCATGTCAAGGAAAAGCTATTGTTCCATGTTTATTCACACCCTGCTCAGAGACGTGTTGCTGTGTATGAATGTCTGTTCTATGTACTGTAAACTTTAATAAATGTATTTGATCTCACTCTGAGACAGCCCCTTCTCCATCTAGCGCCAATCTCTCCTCACGCACTGAGAGAGAGAGAGAGAGAGAGAGAGAGAGAGAGAGAGAGAGAGAGAGAGAGAGAGAGAGAGAGAGAGAGAGAGAGAGAGAGAGAGAGAGAGAGAGAGAGAGAGAGAGAGAGAGAGAGAGAGAGAGAGAGAGAGGAGAGAGAGAGAGGAGAGGGAGAGAGAGAGGGAGAGAGGGACAGAGAGAGAGAGAGGGAGAGCGAGGGGGAGAGAGAGAGAGAGAGAGAGAGAGAGAGAGGGAGAGAGGGAGAGAGGGAGGGAGAGAGAGAATACATTATTCTATAGGTGTAGGTATGTTGATGTCATGCTAATATATATAATATAATATATACTACTATGCACTCAGAGTAAAACACTCAAGTTCGACACTATTTGTTGAACAATGCCATTGACCCTTAGCCGCCAGAGATGTACCCGTCCTGCTGACTTGTTGTTCACAATTTGTCGCTTTGGATAAAAGCATCAGCTAAATGACTAAATTAAATCACAGAGCAAGGACAGCAAACTACCCTTCAGCCACAGCGGTGACAGATACTATTTTAGCAGCCTAACAGATGCTTAGAAGAGACTAAGGAGAGAGCATCCAGTTGGTTAGCTGCCAGCAAGGCTATCAGAGTAAACACATTACACTGACGTTAATGTCCCGCTCTGGTTGCAGGGGTTTTTGGCCACATAGCGGTGCTGTTAAAGACCCAATCCTCAATCAAGATGTAAACATGAGGGTAGCTCCCCCCCAGCCCAACCACTGCAAAACCAAAACACGGTATTGGAAGGATTTACATATTTTTTTAAATTAAATGACAGAAGCTCGCTTGATACGAGGACTCGCGATTGGCGGTTAACCCTGACATTTTACGGCGGTTTACCGCTCTAAAGGCTTTGTTTACATGCAGGAATGTTTGTAAACATGAACGCTGGAGTAAAATGAACCTGTGTTTTGAATTGTGATGGATTCCAAAAATGCTTCTACAAGTAAAACTCTTCACGAACATATAACCCTCAATTAGACGGTCAGAACAACTGGGCTGGGGCTCTAATCTGTGATTTATTTGGCCATATCAACGTGGGACACGTTCACACACATTCTTGAAGAGATCCGTAAGATGGAAAACACGCTATTTGGAACTTTCTCAACCCACTTGTTGTAATATAGACTCTTTGACCCCGGGGTTTGCAAAGATTATCAACATAAACACAACTTTTTCAGCCACAAAATATACAATCAAGTATAAATCAAGTTCAAGGTCAAGTTTGTTTTATTTCTCACATGTACATTATAGTGAAATGCTTTGTTCTGTATGAGCCTCCTGAGATTGTGCTTCATAATGGTAAAAAAGTTAAAGACTAAAGAACAACACTATACAAAATACAAAGAAAACTAAATGCAAAAATTAGGTAGAAGAGGTAGTGCACAATGTGTAGGAATAAATAGATCAAAATATGGTGTAATGTTTAAAAAGTGTTTAAAAGGTGTCTAAATGTAATATGCATGTAATATGTCAAATGCAAAATGTGATAAAAAGTATAATTAAAAAGTCATAACGAGACAGTTAGTCTAGCGTCCGTCTCGAGAGCTCAGCCGATCGACCGAAGAGAATAACATCTCCGTTCTTGTTTATTTTTTAATCTCTTCCTTTGTTTACATTCGGATCGCTGATTGGGTCTTTAAGGCGGACCGCGGGCCAGGTTGTTCACGAGTCTAATCAAGTAAAGGAGCAGCAACAATATTGAGAAACAACAATTCTATTTCAATTCACAAACCTTGGCAAGGGCGGCAAAGCAAAGCCAAAATCTAATTGAACCACAAATCTAACCAGGCTGAAGCCTCTGAGGTCTGTCCCACTGCCCGTGTTTAGTGTGGGGAACCGGGGCCTGCGCTTCCACCCCAGACTCGGGGAGACAAGACGAAGACCGCGTTATTGTCAATGTACACAAGGCGATTGAAATCCGTCTTTTCGCGTGTCCCTCCGAGTTTCCACGTGCACACGCGCCACATAAACAGGACTATCGTGCGCGTCAGAACTACATTTCCAGTGTGTGTCAATATTTCCAGCCCCATAATGATAAATCGTGGGCAGGTTGTCCCCGAGAAGGATGTGAGGAGGACAGACACTGGGTTATTCTTCGTCCGTGTTCCCATGGCGCTCCCCCCATGATTGCTACGTCCAAATGTATTGATCCCCTGTTGATCTGAAGATATGGGGGGGGGGGGGGGGCAGGCACTGCCGCCCTCTTCGTGTGCACTCCTCCTCGTCTTCATCGCCACACACTGTTTGTTGTTCAGATAAGCGAGGGATGATTCGATGCAAGGTTTTTTGATCGTCGCGTGTGAGCGCGCGCATGGGCCAGAGCTCCAGAGGAACACGGTAAACATGTCTGTGACTATTTAAAACATTACTACCGGTATTTATTTATTATTATGTTTTTGGTTGATTTTGATTGGTTTTTTTACTACCGGGCAGTCCGGTAGAGAGAGAGAGAGAGAGAGAGAGAGAGAGAGAGAGGGAGGAGAGAGAGAGAGAGAGAGAGAGAGAGAGAGAGAGAGAGAGAGAGAGAGAGAGAGAGAGAGAGAGAGAGAGGAGAGAGAGAGAGAGAGAAGAATGGGAGACAGAGCAAGGGAAGACATTCGGGCAAAGAATGCCGGGTCTCGCAATCGAACCCGGGTCAGCCGTCGTGGTTCGCCACTCGGCCGCCCCTTAACCCCTTTCACTGCCACACCGACCGACGGCGATGCCTCCATCATTAGCATCATTAGCTCCGCTCGATGATTAATGATGCTAATGATGGAGCATCGCCGTCGGTTGTGTGATAGTAAAGGGCTAACCTTCTGTCGTGTGGCAGTGAAAGGGTTTAAAACAATGACTTGTTTGGCAATTTAAATCCTAATTATTAGGATTAGTCGTGAAAGGAGGAGACTGTTGGTTTTATGGTGCAAGATAGGATTGGAGATATGAAGATAGAGCTGGAGATATGAAGACAGGGCTGGAGATATGAAGGAATGAGAGGGCTGGAGATATGAAGATAGGGCTGGAGATATGAAGACAGGGCTGGAGATATGAAGACAGGGCTGGAGATATGAAGACAGGGCTGGAGATATGAAGACAGGGCTGGAGATATGAAGACAGGGCTGGAGATATGAAGAAGGGCTGGAGATATGAAGACAGGGCTGGAGATATGAAGATAGGGCTGGAGATATGAAGATAGAGCTGAGATATGAAGATAGGGCTGGAGATATGAAGATAGAGCTTGAGATATTTCACCTCCTATTCGAAAGGGCGAAAATCCCTACTGGTTGGCACAGTCTACAGGCCGCCAGATCATAGTGGCTTTTATGATACAATGGATGGGTGTTTAGCTGGAGTTGAGGATGTAGACAAAATTCTTATTGGAGACTGGAACACGGATATGCAACGAAAAGATGCACCCGTCTTCAAGGCCTTCAGTAGGTTTTGTGATCTGCATGGCCTCAGCCAGCTAATCACCCAACCCACACGTGTATGTGAATCAACTCAGACTACCATTGACCTCATTCTGACCTCCGACAAGTCCAAGATCTCAAATAAAGGGGTTATAGCATGTGGGTTAAGTGATCATTATATGATATTCTGTACCCGAAAAAAAACTAAAACAAAAGGCTGGCTGCCACAAAACAGTCACATCTAGAGACCTCAAAACCTACTCTAGCGAGGCCTTCAACCTTGAACTGGAGAGTCTGGACTGGTCAGATGAACTCAATGGTACACTGGTTGACGAAACATGGCTTGGTTTCAAAACCAAATTCTCAGCAATACTAAACGACATGGCCCCCCTAAGAAACCACCAGGGTAAAAAATCGCGCTGAGCCGTGGATGCACTCCGAAATACTGGCCGCTATGAAAACCAGAGACAAAAAATGCTCTGAGTTTCGTAAAAGTCAGTCAAAGCTTACTAAAAGCACGAGCAGTGAACTCCAAGCCCACGTGACTGAACTCAAACTAGAAAGAAACAGACTAAGAAACGACGTAAACTCCATGATCAAAACTGCAAAAAAGAATTTCATCAATGACAAAACTGAGGAAAACAAAAAACAAACCACGTGAACTTGGAAATTACTCAATAATCAACTAGGATGCAGTAAAAAACTTAAAACCAGATTCTCAAACATAAACATAAAAACTGACAACACGCTCATCACAGACAAGCTGGATGTAGCCAATTACTTAAACATTTTCTTCACAAACATAGCCACAACACTGGTAAACAAACTACCCTCCCACTCAGGGCTTTATGGGGTAGAACACATAGTAGCTTTCTACAAAAACCTAGGGGTCCGCAAGGACGACTTCAAGCTGAAACGGTAACAACAGATGAGGTACTCAATAAACTGAGCGCCCTCCAACCTAACAAGGCCACTGGCCATGACAACATCCCCTCCAAATTCCTCAGAGACTCAGCAGCCGCCATCACACCAATCATCACACACATAATAAACCTCTCCATAAAACAGGGACACGTCCCCAAGGACTTCAAAATTGCGAGGGTGACCCCTCTGCACAAAAAGGGCAGCAAATTAGACCCAGGCAACTACCGCCCTGTTTCTATTCTCACCTCCATCTCGAAAGTCATGGAAAAAATAGTCTACGAACAGGTCGAAAAGTACCTAGCGAAAAAAAATCTAATCTACGAATTCCAATCTGGCTTCAGAACATCCCACTCCACTGACACATGCCTTCTCTATTTGAATGACCACATCAAACAAGAGGTGGACGCAGGCAAATACTGCGGCATGGTCATGCTGGACCTACAAAAGGCCTTTGACACGGTCAATCACTCCATTCTGATTGACAAGCTAAAAGCAATTGGTTTTGATAGTCTATCAGTGAGCTGGATGCAATCCTACCTTGAGGGGAGGGAACAGATGGTGGAGGTAAACGGTACCCTATCCCCCCCCCTCACAGTGAGCTGTGGTGTTCCACAAGGAAGCATACTAGGACCGCTACTGTTCCTAATTTATGCAAATGACATGTCGTCAGCTTGTGACTGCAACTTGTTCCTGTTTGCGGACGACTCAGCCTGCTGGTCTCTGACAAGAACAAGTTACAGGTTGAAAAAAACCCTCAGCTCGGAACTAGGCAGAATCTGCATATGGCTCGCTGATAACAAACTATCATTACACATGGGCAAAACAGAGTCCATTCTCTTCGGTTCAAATAACAAACTCAGCAAGACCGACGGCTTCTCAGTTACAGTGGGTGACAATATTGTCACAAGGAAAGATGAAATTACCTACCTGGGTCCATCCTAGAGGCCTAATCTCTCCTGTGACAAAATGGCATCCAATGTAATAAAAAAGTCAACCAACGAACTCGATTCTTGTACCGGATCTCCTCTCTGGTAAACAAGAACACCCTGAAGACTCTGGGCAGGAGCACTCATTCAGGGGTACTACGACTATGCTTGCACCTCATGGTACCAAAGCACCTCAAAGGCGCTAAAAACAAAATTACAAACATCTCAAAACAAACTGGTCAGACTACTGCTTGACCTTACTCCTAGAACCCACCTCACCCCTGCCCACTTCGACAACCTAGGATGGCTTAGAGTAGACGACAGAGTACAACAACTTGCAATGGGCCTGGTCTACAAGATACACTACACGACCAAGGTACCCATGTACATGTCAAAAATACTTCCCAAAGGTCAGTGAATACCACGATCACAACACCAGAGGGAGCTCCACAAATCATGTCAAACCCAGATTCGGCTCAAATAAGGGGACTAAACACGTTTCGCAATTATGCCACATCAATGTGGAACGCCCTACCCAAAGCTGTAAAGGAATGTGGATCACTACCCACTTTCAAAACCTCTCTCAAGGGACACCTACGGGAGACTGCAATTCAACACTGGCCCCTGTAAATATCCTAACCCAATCATTCCAACCCCCTCCAATGTCAGTCATTTACCTAGTATGGTTTTGTCAATAGTTCAATGTACAATTGTGTT